>NW_006408653.1:4609257-4616534 GCF_000296735.1 Chrysochloris asiatica
ATATTGCTGTTTTGAATCTGTTCTGACTCATAGCGACCCTGTGTGGGGTTTCCAAGGATCAGCTGGTAACTACCGACCTTTTGATTCAAACTGACTTTGTAAGTACACTATCTATACCAGGACTCCAAGAATTCCCACTAAATTGATTCAAATGCTTCTGTCTTTCAGCCTTTAAATTCGATGCCACGAGAGTAAAAAAATGTAAATCATATTTTAGATATGTTGTTGTTGTTGTTAAGTGCCTTCAAGTCAGTTCCAACCCATAGTGACCCTGTGTAGGGTTTCCAAGGAGCTGCTGGTGACCTTGAACTGCCAACCTTGAAGTTCAAATGGCTTTGCAGTCTGGCACATTAACCCACAGTGCCACACCAGGACTCCACTTTAAATATAAGATATGTATATATAGTTATATATAAAATATAATTTGCATTTTTTTTTACTTGTGACATTGAATTTAAAGGCTGAAAAATAGAAACTTTTGAATCAATTTAGTAGCTTATTCTGGGTTTTGATGTTTTATAAATGAAATAATGTTACCCACATAAAAGGAGTGATTTGGGGGGGAAGGGTCTGTTGGTTCACTCCTATTTCCCCACCACTTAGCACAGAGTAAGCCATCAAATAAATACTTCATGAATGAATGAATAAAATATTTGTATATTTTTTGTAAAGGCACACTATTCAAAATATATTTATTCGTTACCTTGTCACTTTCTTGGTTTTATTCTTGCCCCTTAATTCTAATTTTATTATATTAAAAGTTTTCCTTGCCCTTTTATAGTTTCATATAGTAGTTTAAATATATTTTGCCTTTTCTTTTGGTTCATGAATAACTTTTATCCATTTAACCTTCTTGTTGTTGTTAAGTGCTGTCAAGTCACTTCAGACTCAATAACGACCCTATATAGGGTTTTCAAGAAGCAGTTGTAGAATCTGAACAACCTACCCTGTGGTTCATGGAGTCCTGGTGGCTCTGTGGGCTAATGCGTCAGACTGCAAAGTCATTTGAACTGCAAGGTCAGTGGTTCAAGCTCATCAGCTGCTCCTTGGAAACCCTATACAGGGATGCTATGGGTTGGAGTCGACTCAACGGCACTTAACAACAACAACAACAATAACAACCCTGTGGTCCATACTGACCTTGCAGTCCATTTCTTTGTCCCACAGTACCATACCAGAGCTCCATTCAGCCTTAGAATTTTGAAAATTCACTTTACTGAATGTTAACATGGTTGTTGTTGTTGTTATGTGCCATGGAGTTGGTTCCGACTCATAGCGACCCTGTACAGTATTTCCGAGGTTGTAAATCTTTACAGGAGCAGAAAGCCTCATCTTTCTCCTGCGGAACAGCTGGTAGTTTCGAACTGCTGATCTTGCAGTTTGCAGCCAGATTTTTAACCACTATGCTACCAGAGCGCCTTATTAACATGGTAGCGTGTATTCATTTTTTACCTTTAAACACAATACTTGTTTCTCTGACATGTTTAGCCATGTAAGCTTTTTTATGGAAGTCTAAGGAGAAAGCTAAGGAGTTCTGGTAGTGTAGTGGTTACAAATCGGGCTGCTAACCTTAAGGTCAGCAGTTCAAAACTACCAGATGTTCCACTGGAGAAAGTTGAGGCTTTCTGCTCCCGTAAAGATTTACAGCCTCGGAAACCCTGTACAGGGTCGCTATGAGTCGGAACCGACTCGACGGCACTTAACAACAACAACAAGGAGAAAGCTAAGGAACTCTGGTAATGTAGTGGGATATGAGTTGGACTGCTAACCACAAGGTTTGCAGTTCAAATCTACCAGTGGCTCCAGGAGAGAAAGATGAGGCTTTCAGCTCCTGTAAAGATTTACAGCCTCTGAAGCCCTATACAAGGTTGCTGAGTTGAAACCAACTTGACAGAATTAGCAACAACAACAAAGGGAGAAAGACCAATGAGATCTCCAACTCCATAATTGCATGAGTTAGACACGTGTGCAGTTTTTAGTATGTTAAGATAAAGGAGTTTTTATTTGATGTTTAAATGTAAATCTAAGGAGTCCTGGTGGTACTGTAGGATAAACACTAGACTTCTAACCACATGTTGGCAGTTTGAACCCACCAGCTGCTCTTCAGGAAGAAAGATGAGACTTTCTGCTCCTGTAAAGATTACAATCTTGGAAAACCAATATAGGGTTGCTGTGAGTCAGAATCGACTTGATGACATGAGATTGGTTTAGAAATACAACTCTCTAATCTAGTTGTCTTCTCCTATCTGCTCTTTTTTTTTTAATTTTAAAACAATTAGAATAGGCAGGTGTGGAAGAACAAGGTAGATAGGGAAACACTGAGACAGGTTTGCATGAGCTAAATGGGACAGAGGTAAATAGTGATGCATGTTCAACCTTGGAACAACAGAGCTCTGTGATACAGGGATCAAGGCACAGTCTGAAAAGAGGAAATAATACTAAGATGCCTGACTGTCTTATGAATATTGGTTTCCTTTGCCTACTATTATAAAACAGACACTTGAGTGGGATAGAAAGAAAAGTCAGGAAACATGATTACATAAAGCTAGTAAGTCCGTCTTCAGCCTATAATGATTGGAATCCGTAAAAGCAGTTCTACACCTTGTCCCAGTGAAATAGGCCTCTTGTTGAGCCTTTGCAGTGTATAGGACCTTAGGTGGAATCCTGAGCCCTATACAGAACCTTCTAAAGTGGGACATTCCCACTAGAAAGGACAAGCAGACCAGCATGGAACAGCTAGAGCAAGAGAAGATACAGCTTCAAAGAAAGATCATCAGGAAAAAAACAAAACAAAATGGCAGTATGATTGGCTACTACAAGAATAAGTGAGTTGTTTGCTGGGAAGCCATCAAGGCAAGTAATCAAGTTCCTTCAGGACAGAACCCCTCTAAGACTGACTCAAAGGGCACACATGAGCAGTCATGTAAGCTTGCTGGAGACCACATTCGTCTACTGGTGAGTGGAAGAGGGGGAAAGGGAGCAATGAAAAAATGGGCTGAGTTCAACCACAGTCCATTGACTCCCATTAACCTGGAGATGAGAGAGACAAGAGGAAGGGCTGGTTGGTCCAAAGTGTGGTGAGACCTGGGAACACCTGAGTCCATAGACAAGGACATAGCCACAGAGGACTAGAACTGAGAGTAAAGCATCCAACTGATACAAAGTGAGGGGAGATGCACAAGAACACCCAAACTTGCAGATAGTAGCCATTTGACTTAGCCTCGATGACTTGATAATCAGAACTTGACTAGAGGATGATTTAAAAAAAAATTTTTTTTTTGATAAAGGAAACAAGGGTAAATTGCTACAATTTGATGAACTTGACCTATACTCAAGGATGTAGTATCTCAAAATACCAACAGAGAGGGAAGGAGTCTTCACATCAAGTATCAATGCTATCCCCTCTGTAAACAGGTAGATAGGGGTGGGCAACTTAGACATTGGCTACCTAAAATGAGGGGTGGCAATAAAGGCATGAAGTGACTTGCTTACAAGTTTTCAATAGGGAGTTGAGTTTAAGAGTGTGTGGGGGAAGGTAGAGTCCCCACTGAATAGCTTTCATCTTGTCTAGATGGGGCTGGTGAAAAGAGATGGGGATAAAATTCTTATGATTCAGTAGTGAGTAATTATTATCATAACTAATAGAGACTGTCACAATTGTAAAGGTGGAAATTTTGTAACAAAAATGGGGAAGTGATTAATCTTACAGTCAAGAAACAGAGGACCCTAGGACCATCAAGGGAGAAGCGCACAAGGGGAATGTGGGACCTTATCCAGAGAAGCAGCGACACCAGAGATTGAGGCAGAGATCGGGACAGGGAGAGATGGAGCAGCTGAGGACTTTAGATTCATAGAAAGAGAGGGACTGAGAGCTAGCAGCCAGGAGGCAGACTTGCAGAATGTGCCCTTTGGTTGTGTAAATTATTATATGTGACTGAGTGTTTTAAAACAAAAAGAGCTAAAGTGAATAGAGAGAAATACTGTTAACTGATGGTACATGGAAGGGATTGTAATGAAACATTGTAATGAAACAAAGTATATGATTTGTTGAATGTAAAACTGATGATCTGCCCTGTAAAGTTTAACTCAATTCATGATAAAAACTTTTTAAAAAAGCAACAACAATTAGAAAAGTGGTGATGGTGGTGGTGTGCCGTGGAGTCAGTTCTGACACAGAAAGACCCTGAACAGGGTTTCCGAGGCGGTAAATCTTTATGGGAGCAGAAAACCTCATCTTTCTCCCACAGTACAGCTGGTAGTTTAGAACCGCTGACCTTGAGGTTAGCAGCCCGACTCCTAACCACTACACTTGTTACCAGTGCTCCTTAATTAGGGAAGTACACTTTTGCAATTAAGTAACATAGTTTATTGTTATTCTGGTGTTCTAATAATGTAATTGGAACTTTGGAAACTATTATTTCTTTATAATGAAGTTACGTAGAAGAGTCCTAGTTTATTTTAATATGGTATCACCTTGGAGAAGAAAGGAGTGCTGTCTCATAAAGATACATTTAAGGTTGTCATGTACAGTTATGATTTATTTGTTTCTTTAAAGGCACGTAGCATATTGATTATGAATCTGGATTTAAATCCCTGCTGTTACTTACTAATATCTTTGACTTTTACTGTAAAATGGTGATAATAATAGTACCTGCTTCATAGGGCTACCATTCATCTATTGGTTTGTTGTAATGTGATGGCTTGCGTGTTGCTATGATGCTGGAAGCTATGCCACTAGTATTTCAGATATCACCAAGATCACTCATTGTGAGCCAGGATATCATTGCTGATGTCAGATGGATCTTGGCTGAAAGCAGAGAATAACAGAAAGATATTTACTTGTGTTTTATTGACTGTGCAGAGGCATTTGACTATGTGGATCATAGCAAACTACGAATGACATTGTGAAGAATAGGAATTCCAGAACACCTAATTGTGCTGACATGGAATCTGTACATAGACCCAGAGGCAGCCTTTCACACAGAACAAGGGGACACTGAATGGTTTAAAATTAGGAAAGGTGTATGTCAAGGTTGTATCCTTTCATCATACTTAGTCGATCTATATGCCGAGTAAGTAATTCAGGAAGCTGGACTGTGTGGAGAATTCAGCTTCATGATTGAAGGAAGACTATCAATAACCTGTGACAATAAGATGACACAACCTTGATTGCTGGAAGCCAGGAAGACTTAAATATTTGCTGATGAAGATCAAAGGCTATAGCCTTCAGTATGGATTCCTCTTCAATGTCAAGAAAACAAAACCCCTCACAACTGGACTAATAAACAGCACCATGGTAAGTGAGAAAAGATGGAAGTTGTCAAGGATTTATTTTGACTGCTTATGGAAGCAGCAGTCAAGAAATCAAATGATGTATTGTATTGGGCAAATCTGCTGCAAATGACCTCTTTAAAGTGTTGAAGAGCAAAACTGTCACTTTGAGGACTAACATACACCTGCCCAAGCCATAGTGAAAGCTGAACAATGAATATGAAAGATCAGAGAAGAATTGGTGCATTTGAATTATGGTGTTGGTGAAGAATATTGAAATTGAAGGAGAGGGTCAGTGTAAAAGAGGAAGACCCTCAATGAGATGGATTCACACAGCGGCTATAATAGTGAGCTCAAACATAACAGCAATTTTGAGGGTGACACAGGGCCAGGTAATGGTTTGTCCTGTTGTACATAAGGTCACTTTGAATTGGAACCAATTCTACAGTGGCTATCAACAACTTTGCAAGGTTGTTAACAGGACTAAATGAGTTAACATCTGTAACATTTAAAACTACGCTTGGTACTTAGCTTGCTTATAAAACGAATTTGTACAGATTTTCCTATCACCTGCAAGTAAACACTTTGCCTTTGCAGATAAATGTTTGAGATATGGCTATAAACAATGAAGATTGCCCTGGCTCTGTCTCTATTTGTTGTTCATGTCACAGGGCAGCTAGTTTGAGACAGCTCGGGTCAATAAAATCGAAATTAAAGTACTAAAGCTAATAGAAATCCTCTATTGCAGTAGTTCTGGAGAACATATTCTATAATAAAGGTTTACTGAGCAAACTGAGTAGGTGTTTACTTGTTAGGAGCTTGTTGGTGTTAGTTGTAGAGTTGGCTCCAACTCATGTTGACCTTATGTGTAGCATAATGAAACATTGCCTGGTCTTACGCCAGCCCCATCATGTTTGAGTCCATAGCCAGAAGCTACACTCTTTAATTCTGTAGTTACAATGGTGAAAATTTGCCCTCAATAATCCAGAAGAAGAAGAAAAGCTCTATTATTATTCATTATACCATTGATAATGAGCCTAACAACTGGAGCATCTAAACAGAGGTGGAGTGGCTATGGAGAGCTCCTCAGAAGTTTATTCTGAAGCTAGGCCATGTTAATAATGCAGCATGTGAGGCAGCATGAAGATATTTTAGATGGCATTTAAATAATAGGTGCTAAGCCCTATAAAAGGAGCTCTGGTAGCATAGTGTGTATGAATCGGGCTGCTAATCTCATGGTCAGCAGTTCGAAACTACCAGCTGCTCCACGGGAGAAAGATGAGGATTTCTGCTCCCATAAAGATTTACAGCCTCAGAAACCCTGTACAGGGTCACTGTGAGTTGGAACCGACTCCACGGCATATACCCACCAACCATCAAGCCCTATACTATGATAGGGGCCAAAGACACAAACAAGAGTAAGGCAACCTGCCCTCCAGGAGCCCTTGAGAAACATTCCACTGCACTGCACAGGGTCAGGGAAAACATTTTATTATTAGCTCATACACCAAACCAAACCCGTGCCCTCAATTTGATTCTGACCTTAAGAGCAGAGTAGGATTGTCTCAGGGTTTCCAAAGCGGCAGTCTTTACAGGCACAGACTACCACATCTTTTTCCTTTGAAGTGACTGGTGGTTTCAAACCACTGACCTTGTCTAAGCTGCAACACCAGAGTTCCTTAGGGAAGACATAAATCTAGCACCCCCCCCAAAAAAAAAATACAAACAAACTCACTGCCATCAAGTCAGTTCCGGCTCATAGCAAACCTGTATAGGGTTACCAAGGCTATAGATCTTTATGGGAGCAGAAACTCATCTTTCGCCCATGGAGCAGCTGGTAGGTTTTGAACTACCAACCTTGCGGGTAACCATTCAGTTCTTACCAAGATGATACAGCCTTATTTGCTGAAAGTGAAGAAGACTTAAAATATTTACTGATGAAGATTGCATCTCAATATAAAGAAAACAAAAATACTCACCACTGGACTAATAAACAACATTCTTAT
>NW_006408653.1:4617420-4648997 GCF_000296735.1 Chrysochloris asiatica
TTTCTACTCCCGTAAGGATTTACACCCTTGGAAACCCTGTACAGGGTTGCTATGGGTCGGAACCGACTCGACGGCACTTAACAACAACAACAAATGCTGCTGTACAGAAGTCCTGGTTAAGCAGTGGTTAAGTGCTCCATTGCTAATGAAAAGCCATCAGTTTGTACTCACCCAGTGGCTCCAGGGAATCCTGGTGTGGTGCTGTGTGTTAATGAGCTGAACTGCAAAGTTGGTTCGACCTGCAAGGTCAGTGATTCAATCTCACCAGCTGCTCCTTGGAAACCCTACACAGGGTCACTCTGGGTCAGAACCAACTCACAGCACTTAACAACAAATGGCTCCCAGGGAAAAAAGACTTGATGATCTATGCCTGTAGAGTGGTGGTGGTGGTTATGTACCATGAAGTCGGTTCCAACTCATAGACACCGTACAGAGTTTCTGAGGCTGTAAATCTTTATGGGAGCAGAAAGCCTCATCTTTCTCCCGCGGAGCAGCAGGTAGTTTCAAACAGCTGACCTTGAGGTTCACAGCCCGATTTATAACCGCTATGCTACCAGAGCTCCCTCTGTAAAGAGTATTGCCTCGGAAACCCTTTGAGGCAGTTTTACTCTGTCATATTGGGACAATGAGTAGGAATTTACTCAATGGCACACAGCAACAGTGCTGCTATAACAGAAATACAAATGGGTGGTTTTAAAGAACAGAAATTTATTTTTTCACAGTTCAAGAGGCTAGAAGTCCAAATTCAAGGTACTCAAGGTACCAACTCTAGGAGAAGGCCCTCTCTCTGTGGCCCTGGGAGAAACCCAGTGTTCTTCAGTCTCTTAGTAATTTTCATGTGGTGCCTATCTTTCCTTCATTTATGTTTGCTTCTCTGTATCTAATCTGCTCTTTTTATATCTCAAAAATCAATAGGTTTATAACACACCCTGTACTAATATGGGAGTACTGGTGTGGTGCTATAGGGTAAGCACTGGATTGCTAACTGCAATTCAAACCCTCCAGCCACTCCTTAAACCCTATCAGGGTCACTCTGAGTTGGAACCAATTTAAAAGCACTTATCATTGATGGTAAGGGCTGCGAACCTTAAGGTCAGCGGTTCGAAACTACCAGCCGC
This sequence comes from Chrysochloris asiatica, assembly GCF_000296735.1. Lineage (NCBI taxonomy): Eukaryota > Metazoa > Chordata > Mammalia > Afrosoricida > Chrysochloridae > Chrysochloris > Chrysochloris asiatica. Next base: position 4,618,539 of record NW_006408653.1, read on the forward strand.
TCCGCAGGAGAAAGATGAGGCTTTCTACTCCCGTAAAGATTTACAGCCTCAAAAACCCTGTACAGGGTCGCTATGGGTCGGAACCGACTCAACGGCACTTAACAACAACAACATCATTGATGGTGGTAATGGTGGTGGTGGTGATATGCCATGAAGTCTGGCCTAATGACCCTGTCTGGGGTTTCTGAGGTTATAAATCTTTACAGGAGCTGAAGCCTTTTCTTTCTCCCAGGGAACAATTGGTAGTTTCAAACTGCTGACCTTGAGGTTAACAGCCGGACTTGTAACCACTACCCTACCACTAAAGCCCAACTTCACTAAAAAGGTCACTAATATGACCTCTTTAAATATAACAAAGAAAACCTTGTTCCCAAACAAGGTATATAGTTGTTAAGTACGACAGAGTCAGTTTCAAACCATAGCAACTAAGGAGCAGCTGGTGAACTTGAACTGCTGTTTTTGCAGTTCAAACCTACTTTGCAGTCCAGCACATCAACCCACGGTGCCACACCAGGACTCCATCCACAGGTATAGGGGTTAGGATTTACAACACACCAGGAGGAGGAAGGAGGGAGGGATATAATTCAATCCATAACAGTAGTTAATACAAGGGAGCTTCAAGAAGTTTGTGGGAAAATTCTATTTTTCAATTCCATTTTTCCACAAACTTTGAAACTTCCTTGTATGTATTAAATATGTATTATAAGTGACCACTAGGTCGGCAGTTCAAACCCACCAGCTGCTCCTTGGAAACCCTGTACATGGTCGCTGAGTTGGAACTGACTCAATGACACTTAACAATAACAACATATGCACAGTACTTTGCTAGACACTTTTCATTATCCTATTAATTCCTCTCAATTTTATGTGGTAGGTGCATGGACCTGTCATTGTAAAACTGAGTAAATGGAAGCTAAAGTGGACAGGTAACATGCTGAGTCAGCATGCAAACCCAGGTCTGTCTTCTAAAAGCCATGTCAGAATCACTATATTTCACTAGGCTTCCAGACATGGGAAAAGTCTGCCTGTGGCAGTGTTCGTATTTTCAGACAGAACAGAAAAATGGTTTTATAGATGCAAGAGAGTAATTTTCTGTTAGTTTTTCCAATAAAGCTATTTTGACAGCCAAGAATTCTTACCAACAAATAAATATCTATTGCTTAATCTTTTAAGAAACCTGTGTCTAAAGAGATAGGGAGCAGGACTGGGTTCCCTTCAAAAGAGTAGATCTTTTCTCCATCAGATATCTCTCTCATTTTTCTATTGTATTCAGTGACTAAAGCTATGACAGCAAGATTGACAATGTGGGAGAATGTTTAGGAAACAATACCGCAAATGCGATATGACTTGGGAAGTCTAGAGCTTAGAGTGGCAAGTCTTAGATCAATGATTGCTGAGTCCTGGTGTGGTGCTGTGGGATAAAGCACTGAACCACAAGGTCAGTTTGAGCCATAGGGTCAAAGGTTCAAATTCAACAACCACTCCTTGGAAACCCTATACAGGGTCGCAATGAATCGGAAATGACTTAACAGCACACAGCAACAACCTGCCCTCTGGGAATCCCTACTCTCTTATTACATAAAATTTTGTGGAGGATTAGTATTACAAGGATTTTGTCAGGATAAAATTGTACTGAGTGCCTTGTTCTGAAATCAAAGGCGGTATAAGAACTTCCACTTGTCACCCTACAGTTATTCAGTAGTGCCCACCTGAGGGAATAAAGCCTTGCCTACAGCACTCGTTGGTGTCGTTTCAAGGACTTTTGAATTCCCCTTTCTGGAACACAGATAGTGGCTTACTACCCAGGATGTGGTGGCACATGACATCACTATAGGTAAATCAAAAGAGCAAACCCATGCTATCAGAGGAAATTTTTTTTTTTTTAAGTCCATTCCGTTTTCTACTGATAGGTTTTGGTGAAAACTGTAACTAGGTCTTTTGGAGATGAAGTAAACGAAAGTAGAGTGCTTTATACACAGGGACTTATTCCTAGAGTCAGAACAGTCTTGCACATAGTGTACAATATGTTATTTGTAGAAAGAAAGAATGAAAGATGTATAGATTTTAGTTCCCTTGTAATACTTGTATGCCTTTCTTATGTAAGCATAACAACAGATGGTGTACTAGCCAAAAGGTGCTATAATCTCAAAGAATATTTTTAAAACTCTGCTAACTCTTTGACTTGGTTCACCAGGATCAGTCTACCTATCATGCCAACATTACAACTTGTACTCTCTTGCCTTCCTGCTATCTTACATGATATGACCAGAATTTTTAAATTTTATTTTGATGAATATTTATACACCAAACATTTGCCAGCACAACTTCCACACTTACAATTCAACGATTACATTTTTTATGTTATACCACCATTATTATCCTTTTTCAAATGATATAACAAATAATATAACCTCAATGTCCTCAAACAGAAAGTCCCCTTTCTCCCACCCTGTTGTTGTCAGGTGCCATTGAGTCGGTGCTGACTCATAGCAACCCTATGCACAACAGAACGAAACACTGCCCAGTCCTGTACCAACCTTGCAAACATTGCTATGCCTGAGCCCACTGCTGTTGCCACTGTGCCAACCTATCGCTTTGGGGGTCTTCCTCTTTTTCTCCAACCCACTACTTTACCAAAAATGCTATCCTTCAAAAGGAATTGGCCATCCTGGCTTCCAAGGAGCATTTTGGCTGTATTTCATCCAACACAGATTTGTTTGTTCTTTTGGCAGTCCAGGGTACTTTTAATATTCTCCTCTAACACCATAACTTTGGTTTCTCTGTATTTGCTTATTTCATATAAGTGAGATCCTACGTTATTTGTCCTTTTGTGATGGACTTATTCTGATCAGAAAATGTTTTCAGTGTTCATCCATCCTGGGTCATACATCAGAACTTCATTTTTAAAGCCATCAGAATCAACTTAATGGCCATAAGTTTTTGTTTCTTTCTTTAATGAATAATGATGTTGAACATTTTTCCATTTGTTTTTCAGCCATTTGAATATTCTCTTACATCAGTTTTCTCTTTAGGGTTGTTATAATGTGTTGTTTGCTTTTTAATTTTTTCAATAATTGGTAGATGCTTTGTATATATATATGTATATATTGGATATTAAGCCTGTATCTGATATAAAGTTCCTAAACATTTTCTCCCAATCTATAGGTTCTTTTCACTTGGTTGATAGAAATCACTGGCTTTGAATATACCATTTTGAATTGACAGGAAAGTTCAGGAGTAGGACTTCATGCTCCTCTTTCACCCAGACTTCCCAGCTAACATTTGCCACATTTGGTTTCTTGCTCTCTTAATTTATATTCAAGTTGTTGTTGTTAGGTACTATCAAGTCAATACTGACTCATAGCAACCTTATGCACAGCAGAATGAAACACTGCCCAATCCTGGGCCAACTTTACTACTGTTGCCATGTCCAAAGTATGAGAGACGAAGTTTGGCCATCTTGGCCTCCAAGGAGTACTCTGGCTGCACTTCTTCCAAAACAGATCTATTGGTTCTTTTGGCAGCCCATGGCACTTTCAACATTCTCCTCCAACACCATAACTCAAAGGCATCAATTCTACGGTCTTCCTTATTCACTGTCCAGCTTTCGCATGCATATGAGGTTACTGAAAATACCATGGCTTGGGTCAGGCACATTTTAGTCCTCAAGCTGACATCTTTGCTCTTCAACACTTTAAAAAGCTCTTGTGCCGCAAATTTGCCTAGTGCAATACATCATTTGATTTCTTGACTGCTGCTTCCATGAGTGTTGATAGTTGATCCAAGAAAAATGAAGTCCTTGACAACTTCAGTCTTTTCTCCGTTGATAAGAATGTTGTTTATTCAAGAGTAAGTTAAAAAAAAAAAAAGTACTACTACAAGGGTTCCAGTTCATACATGCATAAGTTTATGGCAAATAAAACATGTTTAAACATTTCTCTATTATCTGTGGGGGGTTGCAGACAAGTTCTCTCAGTAAATATAAAGCATTTGTCTTAGTCCCGTTAGGGTGCCTTCAAACAACAGGTCTAATCCAAACAGCGGCTCTTTTCCCCCTTACATCCTTTGAGAGTAAGTTGTAGATACACTAAAGGCTTATGTGTGTTTCTCTGTGAGTTGGGTGCTGCCCCCACTTAGCTTTTCCTTATTTAGGGTTTGTTCTTTCCTTGCTATTTCACAATAATTGCTGGAAATATCTGTGGTCATGTACACTTCACTGCTCAGAAAGAAAAGTATGATGCACTGATCATCCTTACTTGAGGGAAATGAAACTTCTACATCAGGGAGGCAAACTTTGAGTTACTTTTAGGATAAATGGGGACGTTGTGGTTGTTGTTACGTGCCACGGAGTTGGTTTTGACTTAGACTGACCTTGTGTAGAGTTTCTGAGACCATAAGTGTTTTACAGAAGCAGAAAGCCTTATCTTTCTCCCACAGAGCAGCTGGTAGACTTGAACTGCTGACCTTGTGGTTCTCAGTCCACTGCTTATCCTATGGAGTCACTGCACTCTTGTATATTGAAGTATTACTAAATATTAAAAAAACTAACCCCAACCAAATGGCCCTATCATGCAGAAAGAGCCAAGACCTTCACATGGCTCCTGTCTCCCTGCCTTATCAGCAACTGGGAGAGCAGGACATGGGTGAAAATACCATTAAGTTAATTCCGACTCAAAGTGACCCTACAGGACAAAAAAGAATCCCATAAGGTTCCCAAGGCTGTGATCTTTATGGAAACCGACTGCCACATCTTTTGCCTGCAGAATGGCTTACGTGTTGGAACTGCCGGCCTTCATTTACCAAGCATGTACTTTAACCACTACACCACACAGGTTCCTAAGAACATGGATAGGAAGGAGAAATGGGGATAGATGTCCAGAATCTTTGCCCATCTTCCTCTGCCACAGTCAGACCTTGAAGTACAAGCATTTTTTGTTGTTGTTAATTTAATCAGCATTTGTAAGGAATTCTGGTGTGGCGCTATAAGATAAGCACTGTACTTTTAATTGCAAGATTGACAGTTCAAACCTACTAGCCACTCCTCGGAAACCCTATACAGTCTTGACTTGAGTTGAAATCGACTTGATGGCACTTAGCAAATAACACAGGCTTCATAGTAAATATGTGTGACTTTGTACTTCAACTCACGTGTTCCTCTGCTCTATACTATAGAGAATTCTGAGTTTTGAAGTCTGTAGTTGGTAGCCAGGGTGGGCACCCATGTCCTGCTCTTCCAATTACTGATAAGGCAGGGAGCCAGGAGCTATGTGGAGAGCTTGGCTCTTTCTGCATGGTAGGGCCATTTGGTTGGGGGTAGTTGTGAAGTTTTTGTCATGGAAAGCTGATACTAGAATATGTAGTTGGTAGCTAAGTAATTGGCTCTCTCTCCACAGTAGGACATGAAAGCTAAAACATATTGGTGATAAAAATAAACTATTAAATATCTTGTTTAATGTCCCTTAGCACATTCCCATCACACAAAGTTATGGCCTGACCTTTGTGATTTCTCAATTACGAGGAATCTGGTTTGCAGTCTGAGCTGTTAAATCAGTTAGATTTGCCTCTTGTTTTTTTCCTGATGTTCATTAACTGTGTATTTGACTCTTTCCCTATCTGTTTAAACAGGTGGCATGCCAGGATGCCTTGGAAACAGCAGCTCGAGCTGAGGGTCTTTCCCTGGATGTCTCCATGCATTCTCAGCTGAAAATCCTGGAGGAGGAACATCCCAAGCGAAAGTACCATCATGGCTTAAGTGCTCTGAAGCCCATCCGGACCACTTCCAAGTAAGACACTCATCTGTGAAGCAGCAAAAGCATTTTGGAAACTTCAGGGTTGAGATGAGGCTACCCTGGAGACCTGTTTTTAGTCAGGGACTCTCTTTTCTAAGCAGTTATCACAAATACTGGCCAGCCTCAGAGTTGAGAGTTTTGTAATTTGGGTTTTCTCTCCTTAGACACCAGCACCCAGTGGACAATGCTGGGCTCTTTTCCTGTATGACTTTCTCTTGGCTTTCTCCTCTGGCCCGCGTGGCCCACAAGAAGGGGGAGCTCTTAATGGAGGATGTGTGGTCTTTGTCCAAGTACGAGTCTTCTGATGTGAACTCCCGAAGGTAGGCGTCTCTGATCCACCCTCCTCTCCCACATATTGGGTTCGTAGGGCCTGAGCTAGGAGTGTGGGTCCAGCAGTGTGAAGTCCACAGTTCGGTGTCCTTTTAAGATCTGAACTATCTATCCTGTGGAGGGAGGGACACCTGGGGATGACTTTCTCTTTGCTCTTCTGCTTTATCTCCTATTTCAGCTTTAATCCTGTTTTAACCACGGGCTTTCTCTCTCTCTCTCAGCCCCGCTTCTCTTCCTGAGTCTGCAGGGAGATTATGTTGCTGCCTGTGACAGAATACATTTTTGTGGTAGCTGATTATCATGATTAAAATCTAGTTTACAACTTTACATTTTGCTGCAGGATCCTTCAGAAAGGGTTTGGGGACCCTTGAGAAAGGATGTTCTTATCCACAAACAAATTTTATTGAGGGACAGTTTTTCTGGGTGGAAGAAGACCTTTGTTCTTATCCTTTTCCCAGTCCTTAGAGGCTCCCTATACAGAGTTATCCAAGAAGGGAATTTATTTGCCCCCCCCTACCCCCCTGGCCTGTGGAGGTGGAGACTATGTGTACATAGTTTTAGAGGAGAGACTCGTGTGAGCAGTTTCAAAACTTGGAGACAAAAAGCAGTGGCAGGAGGGAAGCTAGGGTGTGCCTTTCCACCTGTGGAGATGTGTAACAGAGGACATGTGCCCTTGTTAAGACTAGAGAGACTGTGGCAAGAAGAGCTGAATGAAGTTGGGCCAGACGCTGCTTCCCTCCGAAGGGTTGTGTGGATCTTCTGTCGCACCAGGCTCATCCTCTCCATCGTGTGCCTGATGATCACGCAGCTGGCTGGCTTCAGTGGACCAGTAAGTTCTAACCATCCTTCCTGACAGTCTCCAGGGGTCCGGCCATGGCCAGCTCTAACACTCTTGTTCTGTTGCAGGGGTTTTGTGCTCATCTCTGGGCTTAGTTAGACACCTCCAGGTCTGTTGAGAGGGAACAGTTGACTTTGGAGTGATTGGTGACTTGTCAGCAGTTGCAAGGAGAAGGGGGAAGTCTTGCCAGTAGAGAAATGGAACTAGCTGGCTTTTGTGGGACGGGAGTGAAACTGAACTGATTCTGGTTCTGAACAGAATTGTGCTTCTTTGTTGTGTGTTGACATGAAATGACAGTCTTGGTTTGAGTCAGTCGTGTCTCGGCAGTGCTGTGAGTACCCAAGAGCAGCGTCATGTGGCACAAGTTGGCAGCTGGCAGTGGTGATGCACCGAGTGACCGGCATGGTACACAGAGGCAGAGTGACCACATGTTGTTTGATGAACCCTGAAGAAGCTACAGGGTTGTTGAGGTTTTTAGAGGTCTGACCTGGTGTCCATTAAGTTTGGGTTTATAGTGTAAACTGTGTGGCGAGTGTTGGGGTGGCAGTGTGATTTTTCTTCCTAGTGTGTACCAAAGTAGAGTAGGTATGAGAGCTTTTGCTGTTCACACTGTTTTCTGGGCACCTGTTTCTTACACCTGCTGTGCTGCCTTACACTTAAGACTTGGATTGAACCTATTCTCTACATATTTGCCTTGAGGCATTGGAGCAGTGGCGCTGTTCCCACTGTACATTTTTCGTGTGTGGGTAAAGCTGGAGGTTCATGGGTTTGGTAAGTATAGACTTCAGTACCTCAGATGCATGGTAACTAGGTAAAACTAATTTGCAGGGTTTTATTTTTGTTGGGTTTTTTTTTTTTTTTTTCTTAATGTCTGATGCTTTTTCAAAGTTTTGATCTTGATCTTTTTTTTTTTTTCTAAAGCAGACAACACTACTTTTCTGATATTGTGTTTCTGTATTAATTGACTAACTAACATACTTTTATGTAACATTAAAGCAAGAGGAACCATGTAACTGAATGTTATGTTATATTATTGTCCACAATGGCAAACGTTTTCTTAGGACCAGCTTCCACCAAGAAGAGCTTCTGTCATTGTTTCACTACAGGGCTGGTGGCTGCTCTGATCTTTCCTAGAATTCTCTCAGCTGGGTAGCAAGGTATCCAGCTTTCTTGATAATGGTGATAATGGGCTTTCTTGATTCCATTTGGTCAGTGCAAGAAATTCATTGGCTCCCTCCTTTAAAAAAAAAAAAAAAAAAAAAAAATCCATGAATTGTAGAAATTTTGATTTTTCACTTGGATAAGAAAAAAAAAATTATCTATGCATGTTCAGCTTAGTGGCTTTCCAGTCACTTCCTTGAGCATCTGCATATTCATTCCTGAATCACTCTTTTAAGGCACAGCACACTGGAATACTAATCTCTAGTAAACTCTTCCAGATACCAGGGCAAGCAGAGAACCTTCCTTTAATAGGAAAATAGCAGCATGCTCTTGCTTCCTTCCGCCCTCTTAGGGAAGAGTTCTTTCATGAGAACCCATCCTAGAACAAATTTGAAAGCAATGAACCTGTCCACAGTCACTTTTTGTTGATAAAAGACTTAAAAGTATAACCAATGCAAACTGTTTTTTGGAGCTCTGATTCAAAAAAAAAATTTTTTTTTTTCCAATTAGAAATTGAAGAACCAGGCTGGTTTTGAGCTAGTAAGTGCTGGCAGTGAGAGTACTTTCTGCTTGTGGATTTAAATCCTTTTGCTGGACAGCCATTTATATTTGTGTTCATTTTCTAATCTGGCATTGACTCTCAAACTGGCTTAGTCTGTTGTTACAGAAATGTATGTAAGGACAGGCTGCCCCCATAGATGGGCTCCTCAAACATGGCTTCACTTTTCTTATTCCCCACTCAGACCTCATTGACAGTTGGTAGCCAGACCCCAAACAAATGAAACACAGTTAAATTGTTGTTTTGTTTTGTTTTGCTTTGTTGTAAACTGCTGGTCAGCTGAAGCCTGACATTTAAGCATCAAAGTGATCCAAGGTTTCTCTGATGCCAGAGGACCAGTGCTCTGTGCAGGGCACCCAGAGGTCACGGTAATGTTCTTGGAGCACCTGATCTCTAAGTTGAGCAGCCAAATTGCTAAACTTCTGGAGAGATGCTTTGGAGCCTCCTTGGACTAAGACAGTTTTAAAGAACCAGGCCTGACCTCTGATTTGTGTATAAAGAATTAGCATCCACCTATAGATCTGCAAGAGAAGGCTGCCTCCTGCAGTGTTCTCTCTTGGTGAATGCTAACTTTCCCAGAGGGCCTTATGGGGAAAGGACAGTGAAAAGCCCTTTAGGAGAGGTAAGTTTCCCACCCTTCCAACCTCTCTCCAGCTGCAGCTTGCTTGGTGCTGTCAGGATCTGGATTTGGGGGGAGTCTCTGTAGTGGAACCAGTGACAGAGGCTGTTCTTTAGAATTTTCAGGATGGCTGTATTCTGCGGTCAGAATGAGAGAGTCAAGCTGGGCAGAATCTCTCGCCAAGAGTTCAGGTAAGGTAACGTTTATTCACTGGGAATGCTTTCCACAGCCAAACAGCAATGCTGACAATCTCAAGTTTTCTCCCAGTTTGTTTAAATTTAAGTAGTTAAACTTGTAACTTTTTAAAACTAAGTTTTGGTTGGATTTTTCATGCAAATCTTTTTTTTTTCTTTTGTTTTCTTTTTAGCCATCCAAAATGGTTTGAAATGTGATTGTTGCTGTTTTTTTTTAACGCTTTGTATTGGAAATTCTTAACCTGCTGTTTCCTCTTTTTCCCCACCTCTGAAAGTTTTACATAGTGTAAACATTCATTATGTCTTTTACCTTCCCTTGCTCCTCCCCTCCGGGAGGTGTTGATGCTATTACAACCCCCACCCCTGAAAAACAAAACAAAACAAAACAAAAAAACAAAGATACTATAAAGGTATGGGAAGGAAGGAACCCAAACCAACAACCTGCTGTCTTTTCACGCCTTCCTTTGGAGACTGGTCGATCAGTGCCGTGGTGTGTGAGAAAATGCTTTACTGCACAGCCATCTTACTGAGTTGCTTCACGGGAGGAAAAGGGGGCTTTGGCCCTGTCATTCAGTGACTCAGTTCCACATTTTGGATTGCATACTGGAAAAGAAGCCAATCTTCTTGGTAGTAAACCAACAACCCAGCTGTATACAGTTGTGACCCAAACAATGGATATAAATCTTAAAAATCTGAGGGAGGGGTGAGGTGAAACACAATAGTCCTTTGAATTGGAAATCTATTCGATCAGGTTATTTACTGGGACTTGCCATAAATTTGATTGGTGGGGATCTCCTAGGATCTAGTGGACATCTGGTACTAATTTACTCTCAGGAAAAAGGAGAAATACAAAGTAACCCAGAGAGAACCTGGGTTCTGGAATGCAGCGTTAGCTACCTCAGGACACTTGCGTCTGGCCTCCAGTATTGTCTGTCCTTCAGCACTGGCTTACCACTGCAGTAACCTTTGCTGTGAGGAACCGGGGTAGATGGGATATATGGGGTTTCTCGTTAAATTCATTTTTTTTCTTCCTTCAGGGTGGGGGATCAATTTGGCTTTCTTTTGTTGTGGTTTGTTTTGTTTTATTTTTGGTAAAATCCATTTTAGCTGCAAGAACTTGCAAAGACTCTGAAAGATGCCACCAGTTATTCTTTGGGGCCTAGATTTTGTATTCTTTCCAGAGCAGAGGTGATTCCTCACAGCCTAGCGAACCACTAGCACCAACAATTTTAAACAGAGTACCTCCTTGGGGGAGTTTCCCTTTTTTTTTTTTTTTTTTTAATTCTCTTTCTTTAGCAGCAAGGTCTTTATTCCTAGAGAATCTACTCCGCAGAATCATTGCGACTCCAGGAGCCCTAACCAATTAAGTGCTCTCAGCTTGATGTACTTATTACTCCGGACTCTGGAAACAGATGTTGGTTCTATTCTGTATTTCCACTGTGTGTAGTTACAACAACAGTTGGAGGCCAGATGACCTGTTAGATGGCTAGCCCTGTATAACTCGACTCTGTATGTTCCCATTGTATGTTATGCAATGCTCCTCTTGTTGTACAGTGTTTGTGAGATGCTCTTTGAAGATGGTACTTTTATTTATTTATTTTTTGATTTTTTTCAATAAAAGTACATTACTTCCCACTTCCTGGTATTTAATACTGTTGCTGAATGTGCCTTGTGTGAGTGTGTGCTCCGGCGTTGCAGGACCTCAGAGCTGGAGGTGGCAATCGGTGGTTCTTGGGGGCTGGCTGCTTCCCTCTCTGCAGGTGGTGTTAGACATAAGCTACCTGAGGTAACATGTTTTTGTTTTTGGGAGGGAGTGGGGAGTGGGGAGGGTCTATGGGGAGGGTATCTGGACTTTGGATAGTCGGCTTTGTTTGCTCTCTTCTGTGCCATTAAACTGCCGATGTTTATTTTCAGGAATGTTTTGCACTTCTCACTCTTCCCCAGTACAACTGTAGGTACACTGTTCCTTTTTATCAAATAAGCACGTTTGAAATGATCCCAAAAAGGTCTTAATTTCACTTAAAAGAACTGTATCAATGTGTGCAAATACTGAAATAAGGTCAAATAGAGACTTTTGATGGCCAAGTGTTTAGAACTAATCTCAGCTCATGAACAGGTTTATGTTACGTTAGAAAGAGTCACGGTTTTGATGGAGTCCTTAAGGAACAGAGTTTCACATTAGACTTCTCTCCTGCAAGATGCCCTAAGTCAGCCACTGCAGGCAGGTTGTCACTACTATTTGGTCTTCCAAGGAGGCTTTTCTTTGCTTGTGTATTGAATATCACTGTAGCGTGGAGTAGCCTACTCTTTCTAACTTAACACAAAACTGTGGCGTTGTGTGTGGGTGCTGTGGAGATGTTGACAGTGGTGTATGTTTCTCCCTGTAGGCCTTCATGGTGAAACACCTCTTGGAGTATACCCAGGCAACAGAGTCTAACCTGCAGTACAGCTTGCTGTTAGTCCTGGGCCTCCTTCTGACAGAAATTGTGCGGTCTTGGTCACTTGCAATGACATGGGCGTTGAATTATCGAACTGGTGTCCGTTTGCGGGGGGCCATCCTAACCATGGCGTTTAAGAAGATCCTTAAGCTAAAGAACATTAAAGAGAAATCCCTGGGTGAGGTGAGTAAGGATGTGTGCTTCCGGGCAGATGACAAGTTGCCAGCTTGAGCTTTTTCTTTCCTTTGGGGCCCTGCTCCATCCTTCATCCTCCTCTTGAGACAAGAGGCCTACCTCCATGCAGGTCCCTCTCACTGCTCTTTGTGTCCCGCAGCTCATCAATATTTGCTCCAACGACGGACAGAGGATGTTTGAAGCAGCTGCTGTTGGCAGCTTGCTGACTGGAGGACCCGTTGTTGCCATCTTAGGCATGATTTATACTGTAATTATTCTGGGACCAACAGGCTTACTGGGATCTGCTGTTTTTATCCTCTTTTATCCAGCAATGGTAAGTATGCCTCCTACTTTATCTTGGCAGCTTCTCCTTGGGAGATCAGTTACTTCCATTGGGCTTTAGTAGACATCACTGAGGTGTCACATCTCTGATTGGAAATTTCCTCAAAGCAGTACCAGGTTTGGAAGTCTGGAAAGAATGCTCAATGCTTAGTAATACAGGCAGACTTTTGACTTGAGAGGAAGTGAGTGAATAAAAGCAGTGGCACCAATGGGATGAAAAGAGAGTCTACATGAAGGAGAAGGCCAGCAGGTAACACAGAAGTGTTTGAGTTACTGCACCCTGAGTTAATGCTAACTGACAGGGCTGTACCCCTATTGGGAAAACTCAGTATCTGTAATTAATATGAAGATAAATGTTTGCTTTAATTGCTTTACAAATGGATAAGAATTAAATGACATTTGTCTATAATTTAGCAGACCACTTTTACTTTAAAAACAGCACAATTATACAAAATCTGACTTGACCCAGAAAGCAGGATCAGATGTTCATTTTATGTTGAGTAACCAAATTGTTTCCTAGAAAGGCTAGGCTGTTCATAAATCTGAATGGGTTCTAATTTGTCAGGACATTGCCTTTTTTTTTTCAGATGTTTGCTTCACGGTTCACTGCATATTTCAGGAGAAAATGTGTGGCTGCCACAGATGACCGTGTCCAGAAGATGAACGAAGTCCTCACCTTCATTAAATTTATTAAAATGTATGCCTGGGTCAAAGCATTTTCTCAGAATGTTCAAAGTGAGTATAAAAATTTCATACGTATATGTGATAGAGGACTTTGAGTTTGCTTATCCACACTCTTTGGTTCCTGGAAACATTGGTGGTGGTAGTGGTGGTTGTGTGCCACCAGGTCCATTCCAACTCACAGCGACCCTGTATAGGATTTCTGAGGTTGTACATCTTTATGGAAGCAGGAAGCCTCATCTTTATCCCTATGAGTGACTGGTAGATTCGAACTACTGACCTTGCAGTTAGCAACCCAGTTCATAATCTGCTACGTTACCAAGGCTCCTTCCTGGACACATTAGATACCAGGGATCTTAATGTCACACGATCATAATATCATAGAATGTGTCTATTGAAAGGAATCTCAAGCGATTTGAACCCATATCTCATTTCACAAATGAACTAAGAAAGTCCCAAGATCACATAAGAAGTTAGGAGTAAATTAATTTGGTTTCAAAGCCCTCTACCTTTATTCTCATTCTGCCCCATAATTTTCTAGCCCATCCATAAGGACATTACAGAAAACAGTATTAAATGACTCCACCTTTGCCTCTAAACCTCTGTGGTTACATAGGCACCATAGAAAGTGCTCTGACCCTGATTGAGGTGTGTACTAGAAGTGTACTGGACAGCTGGATTTTGGTCCTCGTTCTGCTACTCTCAAGGGGTTGTTGTTTGTTTGCTTAAGTAACTGATTTATGTTGCGTCCCAAGGTTCTCAGTACCTTGCCATCCCTCTCCTGATCAGTAAATTCAATGCATGTGAAATAAAAATACTTAAAAAATTACATAGATACATTCGACCTTAATTTAAATAAAAAAGAATTGGGCTGTTAGTAGGCCATAACTTCGGTAACAGCAGAATACATTGCTGTTTAAAAGTCCATGTAAAAAGGTGGAAACAACCCAAGTGTCCATCAGTAGCTAAATGGATGAACAAAATGTGGTAAATCTATGCAATGGAATATTAGCCAGTCATAAAAAAGGAATGCAATTCTGACTAAGTGAAATAAACCAGACTAAAAAAGAAAACTGATGTATGATTCCACTTACATATTACATTTAGAACAAGCAGATCGATAGAGACAGGAAGTCTGATTAGAGGCTATCAGGGATTTTTGTTTAATGGGCACAGACTTTCTGTCTGGAGTGATGTAAAAGTTCTGAAAATAGGGATAATTGTTGTACAACATTGTGAGTGTTATTAATGCTACTGGAATATACACTGAAAAAAATTATTTAAGTGGCAAATTTTGTCTGTATTTACCACAATAAGATTGAAAAATAAGGCAATGCAATTTGAACTTGAATAGAAATATGGTATTCAGATTCAGGGTGATCTTGGTGGGACACTGTAGGATCAGCACTGGACTACGAACCACAGGTTAGCAGTTCAAACCCCCAGCTGATCCCTGGAAACCCTATATAGGGTCACTATGAGTCGGAACTGACTTGACAGCACTTAACAACAGTTCAGTGTATACAGCAAGCTGTTTCTCTGCTTGGCTTGCTGGCTAAACCTTCAGGTTTTGTACTTTATGTGTAAGAGCTATTAAGCAAAGGCATCTCCAGAGGAGGTGACTACTCACAGGAATCCAACTGTGGATTGGACCACTTCCTTAAGTAGTGAATTTGTTGCCACTACAATAGAACAAATGGTTGCTAAATGGACTTTTGTCAAGACTGCTGTTGACCATGGGTAGTCTCTTCTGGCTCTCAGAGTCTATCCTTTTACTATCTTTCTGAGATTCTGCTTAACCTTCAGCCCCTGTCTTTGGTGTCTTTAACTATATGTACGAATTTTAAAAGAACATTTCTGCTGATTATAGTCATGAGAAGGCATAGGATACATTATAGATCAATGAGTTTGATTTTTTTAATGTGACTTATAAACTAGCTCTGAAAGTAGTCCCCAACATTCTGGTCGGTCGTAATCCATTGAAGGTCAGTGCACAGCCTCTCAAAAGAATGGTCTTGATGTTTGAAAATATCTCACCATGTTAATTGTCATGAATGGTCTTTGGTGGTGATGGTGGTGGGTATGTGTGGTGGAGTCGGTTCCAACTCACAACTACCCTGTACAGGGTTTCCAAGGCTGTAAATCTTTATGGGATCAGAAAGCCTAATCTTTCTCCCACGGAACAGCTGGTAGTTTCAAAATGCTGACCTTGAGGTTCGCAGCCCAATTCATAACCACTACGCTACCAGAGCATGGTCTTTAGTACTCTGTTAATAGGGGTGTCAGTTTTGCAACTATTTAAGAAATATCATTCTGCATACCCAAATTATATTTCACCTATCTTCCAATCATCCTAGTGCCAACATATGGTTGGCATTCAAAGAAATATCAGCTACTTCTTTGTCCTCCATTGATGATGTGTAGTCTCTCCTGTAATTCTCCAAGCTGAAAATAAGCAACAACCTGGTAAACAAGCTGCCAAGTGTAGGTACAATCAATGTGCTCATGCCCTCTAAACATAAAAGAAACTTGCAAGAAGAATTAGAAAGCAGCAGATGATGCTCATCACTGTATTGATATGGAGTGACTACTTTTGGTTAGCTTCTCACTTGATTCAGTTAAAATCCCAGGCTTGTGTACCAGTGTTTATTTCTGTAATGGTAGCAGTTAATAGGCATATTGCCCTCGTTTTTGCATCATAGGTGTGAAAAAGTTGTTTTAAAACTTACGAGTGGCTGAGAACCTACAGAATTGTGTTTGGGGGCAAGTGGAGTACTGTACCTAGGTGGTTTCATTTGGCTTACTTTGAAATTGGCTTACTTTCTATTCTTAGAAATCCGAGAGGAGGAGCGTCAGATTTTGGAGAAAGCTGGGTACTTTCAGAGCATCACTGTCGGTGTGGCTCCCATTGTGGTAGTCATTGCTAGCGTGGTTACCTTCTCAGTCCACATGACTCTTGGCTTCGATCTGACAGCAGCACAGGTCAGTGAGCCATCAGGGCTGGGGAGCATGTTAGAAATACCACTCATGGAGATGCCCAGGTCCTCTATTGTAATGGATTTAGAGGTTCCCCCCAAAAGTGGAATATGTCTTTTCAATTCATGTGATTGAGCCAAAAAATGGAAGAGGGAGGGGGGATTCAGTCCTTACAGACAAATAGTGTACAAGTTGTTTTTAGTCCATCTAAGTTTGGATTTAATTCTGAAAATACAGATCATTGTTTGATTCAGATTTACTGAGGATTTTAATTGAAGGTCTCACATAAACTCTACCTTTTAAAAACCATATCTGATTTATAGTAGCATTTGAATGTTAAGCTACAACCTGCCTTAAACCTGAAAGGAATATTTTATGACTTGTTATTTTAGTTGCATAGCCTAATCAGAATCCGTTTCCTCCTCTTTCCTGTTTTCAGGCTTTCACAGTGGTGACTGTCTTCAACTCTATGACTTTTGCTTTAAAAGTAACACCATTCTCAGTAAAATCCCTCTCAGAAGCATCTGTTGCTGTCGACAGATTTAAGGTAAGTGGTTCCTGCCTCCTCCCCTGTGTCAGGAGCATCCCTGACAGAAGTAATCCTACCTTTGTCCCAGTGGGCCCCACAAAGCTGGCTGCTCTTGTGTACCCTTAAACTTTCAGCAGTTTGGTAAGAACGGAGATAGAGGAGAAGGTGGAATAAAGAAACAAGACTAGTTACCTTTTTAATCGATATGAGTGTTTGTTTACCCTCGTAGACGACCTGTTCTGGGCTTCCAGGAGTTCAGTGGTCCCCTCTAGAGGCATCCTTCAGCCTGGATGGACATGAACACATGTCAGAACTCCCTGAACCTTTAAGTGATTAAAACCTAGACAATCCGAACTGTCAGGTGACTGTCAGTTTTTCCTCTCTTTGATCTTTGTGGCTGTTGTTTTGATTAGTCTCTATGCTAAGTCCTTTTTGATACTCGTTTTCCTGCTCTGTGGTTACCACTCATGCTGCAGTGACATGGGAATAGTCTTAGAACTAGATCTTGTTGAGAAGGGCAGTTAAGCAAGTATCAGTTGTTTTTCTTGCAGGTGGTTAGTGGATTATTCGCCTCCATGAAAATACAAATCCCTGTTACAAGAGGGAAAAATGTACTTGGGAGGGCAGAGGGAGATAAATAATGAGGAATGCTTTAAAAACAAAGGAACCCCACCACCTGTGTGGCTCAGATTAGCTCCTGCTAATCCTTCTTTAGCCAGTGATACCAAAATGAAAGAGCTGCTGGTCACTTGCAGGCTCAGAGCCCAGGTGTTTGAGAATTAATACCATCACCTTAGAGCTTCAGAAACAAAGTTAATTGGGTTTTCCTTTTCAGAGTAATGCAGAATGGCTTGCCAGGATTTATTTATATATTATTCTATTCGCTGTTGGGTAATGTGTCAGACTGCAAAATTGTTTGACCTGCAAGGTCGGTGGTTCAAGTTCACCAGCTGCTCCTTGGAAACCCTATACAGGGTCGCTCTGGGTCAGAATCGACTTGAAGGCGCTTAACAACAACAACTTGTTTTATAGTTAGACAGGTGTGTTTTGGTCAAGAAGGTTAATTAGTAATCCTCTTCCACACCCATCACCACGCCTTGCTCTCAAGTACCTGACTGCTAGGAAGCCAAGAACCAGAGTCAGATGCAAAGAAATGGTCTAATTGTAATCAGAGCTTTGTTTTGCTGGCTCCCAGTATCCAGTTAATAGAAGTAAGAAAGCAGTTTTATTGGCCATAAGTTTCCCTCCTGTTTGCTTTTAGATTCTTGTTAGTGAATGATGTTGGTGGCATTTTGGATGAAAAAGAGTAAGGTTCATTCTCCCCTTGTTTCTTGAGGACTTGTACAAGCTTTAACTGGTGGCTGCTCACATCATAGTTCCTTCCTCTGCTCAGGAAGCTTTGGAGTTAATAATAGAAGCAAAATCACCCACAGCTCTGGTCTGTGTCCTAAGAGACTTCAGTCCCATTTATCTCATTACTCTTGGTAGTGGTGGTGTGCCATGGAGTCTGTTTCGATTCCATGGCACAGAGTTTCTGAGGCTATAAATCTGTATGGGAGCAGAAAGCCTCATCTTTCTCCCGTGGAATAGCTGGTAGTTTCGAACAGCTGAACTTAAGGTTTACAGCCCGATTCATAACCACTACGTTACCAGAGCAGCTTATCTCATTCCTCTTAGAAGCCTTTTTTTTAAAGGAGATGCTTAGCCTGACATAACAAACATCATTATCTAATCACTGCCCTGCTCTTAACATTTCCTCTTACTCTCTTTTGGTGACTATTAACTGGCATTACATTGGCTTTGTTAGATTTTGGGGAGACTGTTCTGAGTTGATTAAAAACAATTGGCCTCAGTTCTGGGGGATTTTAGGGGGGAAAAAACCATAGAGATGTAATCCCTGAGATTGTATCTCCCCAAGAGGCAGCTATTCTCCTATCATTTCTTAGGAGATGGATGAGAGACTAACAAGAATGGGGAATTGCTTCTTTGATCTGATCTTATTTTACAAATTTTAAAATTCATTACAGATGGTATGGGACCTGACATTTTACCCTTTGCCATCTTGTTTTGTGTGACTTCCTTTCTCTTTTTAAATTGGAGTTGGGAATCTGATAGATATGCAAGTGCAGTCTTTTCTGTATTTGACCTGCCCTGGAAATGTATTTTACAGAAGAATTTTTTGCAGTGTAGTATGGATATGTGTTCATCTGCACGTATCCATACTACCCTGCAATACATTCTTCTGTAAGATAAAGGACTGTAAAATTTCTTGGAGGATGATAATTTATAGATGATCATTGAGAAGCTTCTTATAATGTAGAGTTAGATTTAGATAAGCTTAGCAAAAATTCAGGATTCACAGTTAGTTGTTGTTGTTGTTGTTAGGTACCATCGAGTCAGTACCGACTCATAGCGACCCTATGCAGAGCAAAACAAAACACTGCCCCATCTTGGGCCAACCCCACTACTGTTGCCACGCTTGAGTCCATCGATGCTACCACTTGGCCAATCCATCTCACTGGGGGTCTTCCTCTTTTTCTCTGACCCTCCACCTTACCAAACATGATATCCTTCTCCAGCGACTGATCCCTCCTGATAATATGTCCAAAGTATGAGAGATGAAGTTTGGCCATCTTGGCCTCCAAGGAGCACTCTGGCTGCACTTTTTCCAAAATGGGTCTATTGGTTCTTTTGTCAGCCCATGGCACTTATGGGGCATGCTTATACTAAAATGTTATTTGTCACTTCTCAGGAATTCAGATTTAACTGGGCCTCTGTATTTTATCTTGCAACTCTGAGCAATCCCCATATCTGCTCAGTCGATCCATTCTTGTTTGATTCTTGTAGTGAACAAGAGGAACAATTTGATTGGTAGTGTCCTGTGGTACAAGTTGAGGTTGACCTCCAAGAGTTTATTATCCTGGCATGTGCAAATCCAAGTAGCTACCAATCCAGGTGTTGTGGGGCCCTCCTCTGCCTCAGCATCTCTGGGCAATGTGACGTGAAACTGAAATCCTCCTGGGAGAGTGCAGAGCTGTAGGGAGCCATGTGGAAAGAAATGCAGGGAAAGAGCTTTGCAAACCAGTAGACACCAGCATATTGTTGAATAGTTTTCCGAGACCTAGATCTTTATTCGTTTATAATGCTTTGGGAAACAAAGATGGGAATCTGTTAGCAGATGGTTTAATTCTGTAAAGGTGGTCAAAATATTGGACATGTTATTCTTAGCTCAGTCTCAGGAACGTTCTGAGTAAATGAAATGAGCAACTGTTTTCTGAAAGCAGGAACTAAACCTAAGGTTTATCAATAGTGGAGATTATCCAGGAACTTGAGAAATGTGACACTTCTGAGAAGAGTGGGGATTAAGAATGGCTAGAAGTGGTGATCTAAATGAGGAAAAGAACAAGCTTAACAATGTAGACTCCAGGAGACAGGGTTTGCTCTTGGGGAAAAGGATTTATTTTTTTTCTTGTTCATAATTACATTTAACAATACCTGAAAGCTTTAAAATAACTGGGGAACAAAAAATAAAATAGTTGGAGGTTCTCAATAAATTAGCAAAAAAATCCTGACTCTTAAAAAGTCATCTTTATTAAAAAAAAAAAAAAAAGACTTTCTGGTGTTGTTTAAAAGCTTTAATTATTATTTTTTATTATTATACAAGGGTAAATCCAAAAGTATTGCTATTAGAGTTCCAGTTCATACATGCACAGGTTTATTGCAAACAAAATGTGTTTAAGCCTGTCTGCAATCATTGAATGTAGACAGGTGCTCTCTGTAATACTCTTGTATTAGCCTCATTAAGGTGCCTTCCAAAAAAAAAAGAATACTTTCTGTGTTGTGGGAAAACAATGATTTTGAGGGCTAATATCAAATTTTTAACAAAACTCAAGTATATATATTCCCAAATCATTGAAGCTTTGCAACAAGTTTACAGGAATGCTGCCTCACACAAAACAACAGTTTTTAAAATAATCTTATATTTTATGGAAGGTTGAAAAAACCTCAAAGATGAATTCAAGGCAGAGATGATCAGTATGAAAGGCTATGGAGACTGTTTTTCGGTATCCCAAAGGTGTTATCTTAACAGAATTTCTCAAAGGATACAGGACAATCCCAAGGCTTCTTATGAAGAAATCTTAAGAAAATTGAAAACTGCATTCATGAGAAAAAAGCCAGGAAAGTTGCACCAGGGAATCTTTTTTTCCATGACGTTAATTCACCTGCTGATTGTTCAAGAATTCGTAGCAGGGATTGTCCCATGAGAGTTTTGTTGGGAAACCTTCCCCCATCCATGCTATCACCCTGATCTTGCCCCCAAACTCAAAGGAGCTCTATTTGAGTACCTCAAGGAAGCCAGAACTGCCGTTTTGACACGTGGCATAAATTGAAAAGCACAGAATTCTTTGGGATAAGAGTTAGAGAGATGGCAATGCTGCCTTCAGAAGTGTATAGACCTAGATGGAGGAGATGTTGAAAAACAGTAACTTCACATTTTGATATTTTCCTTTAATAAAAGCTTCTCATATTATGGCAATACCTTTGGACTTACCTTCATATTGAAAACCAACTGGGATGGCATTCTATGGAGAAGATCACTTGTTTAAGAGGATTGTCAGACGTGAGCTCCAAGTCTTAACGGGAAAGTCCTGGGCTGTGATTTATTGTGGCTGATGTCTCAGTGCTGATTTCAAAAACACATTTTCAAGCCTTAGATTTTTCTCCCCCTAACATAACTCAATAAGGAGCTCTGGTAGCATAGTGGTTATGAATCGGGCTACTAATCTCACGGTCAGCAGTTTGAAACTACCAGCTGTTCCATGGGAGAAAGATGAGGCTTTCTGCTCCTGTAAAGACTTATAGCCTCGGAAACCCTGTACAGGGTCGCTATGAGTCAGAACTGACTCCATGGCACATGACAACAACAACAACATAACTCAGTGGGAGTCCAGGAATGAGTGGGAGGAAAAAGTCTTGTCCTCTTCCCAAGGGATGTTTCCCAGGGAGTTACCATTCACTTTCACGCAAGTTGCAAGGCAGGGCTTTGAAGGCATGAACAATTGTTTGAAAAGTGTGCTCCAGCACAGGTAAAACCTAAGATACTCTTTTCCTATCTCATCCTAGAAATCTAAGCCTGGTTACCTCTCAGGTCAGCTCTGCCATATCTCATTCACACATACACCATGGTGTGAGGGAAGGAGTGGACAGTCTTTAGGGTGCTGCAGGAGTGGCCTGGAAGGAAAATGAGATAGCGAGGAGGTCTGCAGGAACTCAGCACGCCATGGTTTTTCTTTTTACTATGTGCTACTCAACAACTCATAAGTGAGAATTAGTGGCTGCATTAGTTCAATGTCCATTGGCCCACTTTGGGTTCGAAGGAAAGAAAAAGGCAATTAAGCATGTAATTTGTAGTATGGAGTGTTGGACAAGTATTGACAAGACTCCTGTAGCTCCTGAGGGTGTCCCCACACTCGCATGACTCTGTGAGGGTCCTGAGGCTGAGCTCTACTCCTGAGCTACTTTTTGCCATTCAGCTTCCCTCCACTGTGTAACATGATGTGTCGTGCTTCGTAAGTGTGCACCCTAGGCGTGCCTTCCCTTCTCTTGATCCAGTGTCTCATCTTTGCACCTCTCTCACAACTCCTATCAGAGTTTGTTTCTAATGGAGGAGGTTCACATGATAAAGAAAAAACCAGCCAGCCCTCACATCAAGATAGAGATGAAAAATGCCACCTTGGCATGGGACTCCTCCCACTCCAGTATCCAGAACTCACCCAAGCTGACCCCCAAAATGAAAAGAGGCAAGAGGGCTGCCAGGGGCAAGAAAGAAAAGGTGAGGCAGCTGCAGCACGCTGAGCACCAGGCGGTGCTGGCAGAACAAAAAGGCCACCTCCTGCTGGACAGCGATGAGCGGCCCAGTCCTGAAGAGGAGGAGGCCAAGCACATCCACCTGGGGAACCTCCGCTTACAGAGGACGCTGTACAGCATCGACCTGGAGATCCAAGAGGTAATGTGTCTGCCTCCCACCCCCTCCCAGTCCTGCTCGCTCCCCTCACCCTCTACTGCGCTATCCTGAAACCTGAGAATGGGCAGATACTGTTCCTTTTAGGGAAGCTCCTTGGGACTGTGAGTGCTTTTGAATTGAAGAGCAGATCTGGCCAGCTCAAACTGTAAAAGGAATCTGTAAGCATTTAACAAAGGAAATTAATAACAAACTGATCTCATGGTGTGCTCATTTTGTAAGCAGGAGATGAAGCATTCAATTAGATTTTCTCTAAGATTTGGGGTTCTGATTATTATAATTGCATGTGAACTACAGTAATGATTTCTGGTTATTATGATTATATGTGTACTACGCTGTGCACAACACAGACCCTGGTACAGGTGTTATCCATAAGGGAGAACTGCTGTACCTATTCTGTGGTTCCAGATAACCACGTTCAACCGTGGTCCGAAAATATTTCAGTTGCTCAGCATGATGAAATCTAGTGCTACTCTGCTCCCTCCCAGAGCTGGATTCTTCTTCCTCCAGTGGGCAAGTGCCTGGAAAACAGTTGGGTGAGCATACTGTATCCTACTGGCATCTGATGGGCTAATGCTGCCTGTCCAGGGCACCCTGGGTACCTGTCAGATGTGTGTATGTATGTAGGAAAAAACTTAACATATGTAGGGTATAGTACTATTTGCAGTTTCAGGCATCCACTCTGGGTCTTGGAATTTATGCCCTGTGTAATAAGGGGAAACTACTGGTATGACACTGCAGGATAATGCACTGGACTGAAAGGTCGGTTTGAACCGAAAGGTCAGTGTTTCAAACCCACCAGCCATTCCTCGGAAACTCTATGCAAGGTCAGAACTGACTGGATGGTATTTAACAGCAACAACACTGTACTGATAGTGCTGTTACAAACAGTTGTGTTGTAATGATTTATTTGTACTATAATAATGGATCATTACAGCATGTGATGTCACAGCCCAGGCAGTGCAGAACCTTTCAGAGGAATCACTGGAGGATTTTGAGTAGAATAGCATGATGTGACTTTTGTATGGAGAGGATCATCCTAGTCGCTGGTTTCTGATGAGTGCATAAGCCGACAAGGGAAACAGTAAGAACAGTTCAGAATCCATTACTGAGATAACCCCAGGTATCTCAAGGTGCCATGGTAAGAAGTGTTTCTCTACGTAACTGGAAGGAGGGAATGGAAGGCTCTAATTCAGTGTATGTAAAAGATAGCAACTGGCTAGAGTCAAGTGAGACAGATCCCGAGCTCAGCTGAAGAGAGAGCACAAAGCTTGTAGCCCTTGAACGCAGTACACAAGAGGCAGACATGACTTTGTATAGTCAGTCCTCAGACCATCAGAAGTGATTCATGTAGTGTCATTTGAAGGGCTCTCAAGTCAGTATTTTACCTCACTTAACTCAGAAGAGAACTACCTGAGTCCTCCATGAGCCTCATCTCAAAGGAGGGGAAGGGAAGTCAATGTTTGCTTATGGTCTTCTGTGCACCAGACAGTCGCTTCATTGTTGTTATCTCATCCAGTCACCATTTCGTCATCAGAACAGCTTTCCTCTGTATGATTTTGGACTTTTCACGACCATTAGGTTGGAATCTCTCAAATTCCTGGGCCGTATTAGAAACACTTTATTAGTTCAACCTATTTTTATTAAGTGCCAGAAATGATACTGGTTTCGCCTTCCCTCAGGAGCTGAAAGTCAGTGAGGAGATAGATACTGTGTTCATTTAAGTAACACAGCCAAAATTAGCAAATACTAGTAGAATTGGAAGGAGTCCTGTGGCACAATGAATAAGCTCTCGGCTACTCACTGAAAGGTCAGTAGTTCGAGCCCACCAGCCGCTCAGTGGAAGAGATGTGGCAATCTGATTCTGTAACAGTTGCAGCCTTGGGAACCCTGCAAGGCAATTCTACTCTATCCTATTGGGTCACTATGAGTCGGAATCAACCTGAGGTAACGGAATAGTGTAGTTGGGATTCTGCCTCCAGAGTCCATACTCTTTCCACACCCTCTCACTTCATTCATTCTTTTCCTGGAAGACTCAAGCAAGCACAGTGTTGGTAAACAAGGGGCAGTTCTTAATTCATCTGTCATGTTCTTGAAAACTTTTAATATTACCCATCAAGCATTCATGATCTAACCTGAGAATATTAAGTTTATCACAGCCTTGGTTTTCTACTTTTATGTGGGATTGATGGGTATAAATTTTCCACATATGTTTTGAAATATTTTGTAGAAAAATGGAAGCAATAATATGTACATAGTTTTTACTGGATGTAATTTCTGGAAAAAGCATAAAATAGTGTTAAAGAGTCCTACCTTCCCTTCCAAAACACAACAGCAAAAATAAATGAACAGTAAAAGTGGGTTACCATTGAGTTAGGAAAGGGACTGGGCATTTCTAACAATGAATTGTGGGGCACTTATACCTTACCTTGTGTAGCACATTTAATTTTTCCAAAGGGCTTTCATATCTGTTATGTCAGTGTGAACACTGATGGAGAGCTTCTAACAACTGAGAAGACAGAGAGGTCTTGTTGGGTCTTCAGGATGACAGTTCTCATGTTGATGGACTGTAGTTAATATTTCTCTTCAAAGAAACAAGATATACCTACAGATGAGTGCCCAGAAACATTATACAGGGTCACTATGAGTCGATACCAACTTGATGGCACTTAACAACAACAGCAAGAGCTGAGCGCTCAGTGGTCCTGAATGATCTTTTCTCTGTGTGCTTTGTCCAGGGTAAACTGGTTGGAATCTGTGGCAGTGTGGGAAGTGGAAAAACCTCTCTCATTTCAGCTATTTTAGGCCAGGTAAGATTTTGTTATTACTGCTGCTTTACTTTTGACTCCGGTTAGCAAAGTTTCAGGAAAGATGAGCTGGTTTCTAGAAGAAGAGAGTCAGGGCAGGCAGAAACAAAATGAACCCTTGGTCTGCATCATTCTCCACCACCATCCTCCACCCCAATGATTGAGCAATCAGTGCCCCAGCTGGAGCCATTTGTTTTCCATGCCTTCTTTTCTTATAGCATGTGTTTATTGAGTGCCATGTGTATTCCAGTGTGCTGAGAGGTGTCCGAGCTAAAAGATGAAGCAGAGCATGCCCTCAGGGAGTTCACAGTCTAGGTGGGGAGCTAGGCCTTGTAAGTAGATAAACCAGTGCAGCACAAGGCAGTAAGTGAAAACTGCAGAGTGGAACCCAGAAGAGGGTTGTCTGTGTTAAGCTAGAAGGAGTAGGGACAAAAATCATCCAGCCAAGACATAACTTTTTAAAATACTTTTCGGAGTTTACTAATAATCAGGAGTTGGGGGTAGGAATGAGAAGATACTTCCAGCAGCTTTTAAAAGTGTCTTAAACAAGGAGCTCTGGTAGCATAGTGGTTACGAATCAGGCTGCGAGCCGCAAGGTCAGCAGTTTGAAACTTCCAGCTGTTCTGCGGGAGACAGATGAGGCTTTCTGCTCCCGTAAAGATTTACAGCCTTGGAAACCCTGTACAGGGTCGCTATGAGTTGGAACCAACTCCACGGCACATAACAACAACAACAAAACCAGCTTGACTTTAGGTGGTTGAAGTGAGGTAGTCATGAGATTGTCCCTACCTGCTAATGGATTGTCCCTACCTTCTATCCACATTGAGGAAATTAAACAAATAGGGAGGTGGGCATTTTTGTATGTTCAGGTTATGGATGGTTTTTGGCCTTGTGCATCGCTGTCAAAGCTGGTAAAGTTGTAACTCTCCTTGAGAGCAGCAGTGCCTAAGGTCATCTGAGGAGGCTGCATCCAGATCTTTATGAGACCCAGGGCCCAGGCATTGATGAAGCTTTTCTGATAGCCAGGTTTGAGGGCCAGTGATGAGTCCATCTGCTTCTTTAGAGTGTGACTTTTTTTTACCACAGCAGCCAGGAGAGTTAAGACTCCACCAGACTTGAACACTTGGAAATGCATTGTGGGAGTATTTGCCAGTTTGTGGGTGTGTTGTACTGTGTTGTGTCTGTGGCAGATGTGTGTATGCTGTGTGTTGTGGTTGAGCGGACAAACTTGGATGTGGAAGTACTACACAGACTGGTTAATGAAACCGTGTTTCAGAGCTTCAGATCATAAACAAGTGTCTATCATCAGTCCCAAACAGACCCATAAAAATGATAAAATGAATAAATCTATTCATATTAACTGCCAGGACTGAAAACACTGTTCAGAGCACATGGTTCATCATGCAGTCCTTTGTTGTTGTTGTTGTTGTTGTTGTTTTGGGGGGGTGGCATCATCATTATATAGATACTGATTCATTGATGTCTATCATCATTAACAGCTGATGTCTAACGTGGCACCCCACACACATATACACACACACATACACTCTGGTCCTCATTTTGCAGAAGCAGCTTGGAAATCCTTGTCTTTTTGGCAGTACCCAGCTCAAAATCCTTAACAACATCTTCTCCAGGGGGTTTCTGAAAGGGTCTTCTTTAGTTTTGTTTTCCTTAGTTAAAGTAGTTTGCCATTATTAGGAAAAAAGGGATGTCATGTAACAAATGGGCTGCTGAACCGCGTGTTTGTCATTTATGTCATAGGGTTGTGTTGGACTCCCACCAACAAAGGCAGAATCTGAATTTGGATCCAAAAAGCCTCCAAGGAAACAGCTAAAACTGTGGAATGTGGGGGGTACTGCTGACTTAGGGTGATGGTTAAGGTTGAGTTGTGGTGCCACTGGATGTATCTGTCTCCCTAGATGACACTTCTGGAAGGTAGCATTGCAGTCAGTGGAACCTTCGCTTATGTGGCCCAGCAGGCCTGGATCCTCAATGCCACTCTGAGAGACAACATCCTCTTTGGAAAGGAATTTGATGAAGAAAGGCAAGGAATGTTTGGTTTCGATCATGCTTTCCTCTTAGCCACATGAGATGCAAGGCAGCCCCCAATCAGCAGACTGTACTCCAACTGTGTCCCTGATGCTCAGTCTCTTTGTGTCCTTCAGATACAACACTGTGCTGAACAGCTGCTGCCTGAGGCCTGACCTGGCCATTCTCCCCAACAGCGACCTGACAGAGGTACGGGCTTGCCCCTGGTGGGCCAATACAGTTAGCACCAACAGTTTTGGGAGATAGATGGCAGTGCTGGGCCTGAGCCCATGCTGTTTTTGTTGTTAAGTGCCATCAAGTCGGTTCCAACCCATGGAAACCATGTATAGAGTTTCCGAGGATCAGTTGGTGAACTTTAACTGCCAACCTTGCGGTTCAAACAGCTTTGCAGTCTGGTGCATTAACCCACAGCGCCACACCTGGACTCTTAAGCCCCTCCTAGGGCCATCTTAAATCCTTTGAAGAGTAATCCACACAGGGAGTTTTGCTCTCATGGGGTCTTAATGTTGGGAAAGCATCTGTTGTTCCTCAGGGCAACGATGTTAACACTCTCTGTTTTATGCCTATATGTCATGTGGATTTAAAATAAAATCTCATTGTTGATTCAGAGTTAATATTTTTAACTCTATTCTTTCTTCAAAGCACTAGGTCAAGCATGTGTGTGTTGCACTTCCCCCCTGAATTTCATCCTGCTACCCTCCATGCTCAGAATCAGTCTATGGGGAGCCCTCTGCCATTAGAAAGAAAGAGCAGATGTAGGCTGGTTGGTAACGAGATGGCTGTGTGGAAATGAGGAGTCTGGACTTACTCCTACAGTTCTGAGTGGGCCCTGGAAGGAACAAAATGGCAGATTGTTCAGGCTGGGGATTCAAGAGGAGGAACCTATTTGGGAAAGATGACTGGTGTGGCTACCAAGCACCATTCTGGACATGAGCTGGCAGCTTCACCGTGCTTCTTTGGACTCCTATAGATTGGCGAGCGAGGGACCAACCTAAGTGGTGGGCAGCGCCAGAGGATCAGCCTTGCCCGGGCCTTGTACAGTGACAGGAGCATCTATATCCTGGATGACCCTCTCAGTGCCTTAGATGCCCACGTGGGCAACCACATCTTCAACAGTGCTATCCGGAAGCACCTCAAGTCCAAAACGGTTCTGTTCATTACCCACCAGTTACAGGTATGGCATTTCTTCTGCAGGCTGCCCACCAAAGCTAGGGAAGTCAGAAAGAGGGAAGTGGGCTTGGTCCAGGTATCGTCTTGGGCTCCTAGAGATTCCTGGACTAGAATTTCATTTCCTTAACACATGCCTTCCCAGCTCATTGTGTTAGTGTACCAGATGGCCCTATGAATCAGAGATTTCTTGGAGCGTGGTAGCTTCCATATATAAATCAGCAAGTAAAAGGGCTGAACGGAGTAGGCTGAAAATGGAGTTTGGCTATGAAGTAGTTTGGAAAGCATCATGCTAACATCTATGCAAGTGGGAACTGTTGTGAGGAAACAAGCTTTTCTCCCTCTGCCATTCCATGACAAGCAGCCACTTTGGAGAGCAGTTCAAGGAGACTGCCATCCGTTTGCATACGCTGTCAAGTTTAGAGGGCTAACCCCCATTCTTCCACAGAAAGTTTGCAGCAACATGTCCTTGTGAGTGCAGTGAAAGGATGTGACATTTGGTGCAAGGCCAGTGTGGCTTCATCAGCACATTCCTGCCCAAACTCTGGAGGAACTGCACTTTGAGTAATATCACAGGCATAGTCAACCGAAGCTGCCTTTCTCAGTCTACTGACATTTTGAGTTGGATAATTCTTTAATTGTAATTGGGGACTGTCCTGTGGATTGTAGGGTGGTTAGCAGCATCTGGCTTCTACCCATTAGATGCCAATAGTATCCACCCTCAAGTTGTAATTACCAAAAACGTCTCCAGATTTTGCCAACTGTCCTAAAACATCCTAGATGAGAACCACTGAAGTAGTTAAGGTATGGTATTTGGCTGTATCATAAACATCAACCGCACTGTACTGCCCCTGCCTTTGTCTCTAGTACTTGGTGGATTGTGATGAAGTGATCTTCATGAAAGAAGGCTGCATTACAGAAAGAGGTACCCATGAGGACCTGATGAATTTAAATGGTGACTATGCTACCATTTTTAATAACCTGTTGCTGGGAGAGACACCCCCAGTTGAGGTAAGATTTAAGTGGTGTTTGTATTTGTCTCCTTTCTAAGCAAAAAGGACACATGGCTGAAGCAAGTGGTGACATGAGACCGTTTCTTCCTTCTTGTTGTTCCTGGCCTCGTATTTAATTCTTTATTCTGTGGTCACTTGAGGCCCTAGGAGTGAATTCAGGCTGGGCTAAAAGCTATTTTCATGGCTATCAGGTCACTTTGAAATCTGGAAGGGATGAAAGCAGAAAGTTATTGAGACCTTCTCTGGGACTTTTATCTCAGTCTTTGAGTGTTTTCAGCTACAGTACAACTAGATGTCCATGTTTTAGACCTCTCGATGGAATTCAAACATAGTCAAGTGTCATCAGTAACTTTTTCAGGGACTCCCTGATCTATATTTTGATTTTATGACCTCCCCCTAACACTCTTGGGGTTCTTTGGACTCTTTAGGAGAGAGAGAAAAACTGAAACTTTTTCTTAAGTGTTCATTTTTTCATGGTAAAAATCGGGGTGGTTTTGATCAAATTGACAACAACAACTTGAAAGATAATAGAAAAGAAACTTAAGGGGTGGCGAGCTTATGTTAATGGAGAACGAAAAATTTGGATAAGGAGGTGAGTATATCACTGAAGTGTACATGTAGAAATCATTGAATTGGTGTATGTGCTGCTGTGTTTTAAAAATAGAGCTGGTTTCTTTTTTTTTTTTAATTAAATGTTTTTATTTTGCATTGAGTGAAAGTTTACAGGGCACATCATCAGCTTCACATTCAACCATTCATATAGCTTGTTTC
>NW_006408653.1:4650010-4690026 GCF_000296735.1 Chrysochloris asiatica
GCAGGGCAAAAAAAGGTAACAATTTCTGTTTGCGCAGTGATTCTTGACCTGAGAGCAAAGGCACAAGAGCTGGTTTCTTGAAAGACAAAGACATCATTGTTTTAATGAACGTGCATAACCTTTTTGAAAAGTAAAGATTGCTCCTGCCTCTTTGTTGCATAGATTAAATGAAATCATGTGATTTTCTTACCCTAGTAAGTGGTCAAAAAGTGATCATTTTCCCCTTTAGATAGTACATTTAATTATACACTGCAATAAATAATAGTTAGAGCCCTATCATGTATCCCAGATATGACTCTATATTTTATATTATGGGTTTGTTTTGGGTTTTTGTTTTTGTTTTACTGTCAGTTTTAAGTCTGTTTAAGTGAGGAGTCTATATGAAAAGCCAAATGGAGCCATGAAAACAGACCAGCATGAAGTTAAATGTAGTGAACAATATTAAAGGAATCTCCTATCTAAAGATGAGAATGGAGATTTGGAAAAGGACAACATTAAGTAACTCTGGTTCAGTTTGATTGATAGCTGTTGTAGTAAGTCCCTGTTATGAGTAATTCTCGTGCTGGAAGTCATGAATGAGACTTCTTTCTGCACTTGAGGGACTCTCAGTCTTCTCAAGGAGACCGATGCTCTTGCAGGTGACTGAACACTAGGCCACATACATCATTATGTGCTGTAGTAGAGGTGCTGACAAGGTGCTGTGAAAGAGCAGAAAGGAGAGAGCTGTATTCTAAGCCTAAGTCCATATCATTGTTGTTAGTTGCTATTGTTAAGTGCCATTAGAATTGATTCTGACTCATAGCAACTCTGTGTAGGTGTTCCAAAGAGCAGCTGGTGGGTTTGAATTTGCCAATGTTATGGTTAGCAGTCCAGTGTGCATTCTCCAGTGCTACACCAGGACTAGGGGACATAAGTATGAATCCATTTGAATGGGGACAGCTGGGACTGAGACTGGAAAACAGGAGAGATGTCCCATTCTTTCTCCAGTGTGGAACCAAGCTGAGAAGTGGAGGTTGCAGTGAGGTGCCGGGGATGGTGTAAAAGGCAGTGATGCTTTGGACAAGTTGGCATTTAGAAGATCTTTAGTAAAGGTCTTTAGTAACTTTGGGGAGAGCAGT
Source organism: Chrysochloris asiatica (assembly GCF_000296735.1). Classification (NCBI taxonomy): domain Eukaryota; kingdom Metazoa; phylum Chordata; class Mammalia; order Afrosoricida; family Chrysochloridae; genus Chrysochloris; species Chrysochloris asiatica. The sequence continues at coordinate 4,651,129 of NW_006408653.1, forward strand.
GTCTGTGAAACAATGGGGTAGGAACACAGGTCATAAAGATTTAGGGAGTTGAGAAAGTAGAAGAAATGAGTAAAGGTGGTGCTTTGGGGAAGTTGGTCTGTGTCTTGTCAATCATAGCAGCAGCATCTGATGATGGTTCTCTGATTAGTCCTGGGTGACCATGTTGTGACTGGAGGCACTCTTTTTTTTTTTTTTTTTTAATATTATTAGATTAATTCAAAAAAGGCAACCAGCAGTTCACAGAAGAAATCACAAGACAAGGGTCCTAAAACAGGATCAGTAAAGAAGGAGAAAGCCGTGAAACCCGAGGAAGGTAATGACCTTTTTTTTGAAGATTTAGATCTATCATTAACATTTATCAGAAATTATGCCACATGGTAATTCATGATGTTGGATAGCATTGTGTGTTCTAGAGTACATGGCCTGATATTTCTGCACTAACTGAATTCTTATGTAACATTGATAGACCATGAGGCACCTTCTATTTGTTTAAACTGGCCAGTGCATAAGAACAACCTTTATCCTAGACTTTCTCTTGACTGTACAGGGAAGGGGGAGGGCGTGGGTAATTTTGGCTGAGTCATCTTGAATACAGGAAGATTGATTGGTGGGGAAAAGTATACCTTTCCTTCTTGTGACTTGCTTTTGCTCTTTTAAAGTTGACTCTTAGCAGCTCCTAGAGTGACTCCGTCCTCAGTGCTTGTGTGACAGAACTTCACACATGGGTACTTATCATGAGAAGACTGGAGCCAGGACTGCAGGGAAGAATTACAGTAGTCTGGTTCCTACCTGACTCCCCATACCCAGAATCCTTGGTCCTGTATTTCAGTCTCTTATCAAAATCTTATCAGCGGAAACTAATCTTGCAATTTAGAGAAGTAATTTAAAACACCTTGAGCATTTTTACCTTCATGAAGGTTAAGCTATATGCCAACTTAACCAAAAACAAAGGAATGCAGTTCTACTTAAAATCTCCCTTTCTGTTGAGTGACCTCCTCACTTTAGCATTTTGCATCCAGAGCCTTACTTGGGTGTGCTGATGCTTTGGGATGGGCCTGTTATTTATTACCTCCTCATTCTTCTTCTTATTACTATTTACCACTCTCTGTCTCTCTTCTTCCTTAAAAAAAAAAAAGATTTTAAATTTAAGTGTGATTTAAGATAACTTACTCACACAGAAAGGAGCTCTGGTAGCGTAGGTGGTTACAAATCAGGCTGCTAACCTCAAGGTCGGCAGTTTGAAACTACCAGCTGTTCCGCGGGAGAAAGATGAGGTGTTCTGCTCCCGTAAAGATTTACAGCCTTGGAAACCCTGTGCAGGGTCGTTATGAGTCGGAACTGACTCCACGGTACTTAACAACAACAACTCACACAAAAAAAGCAAACAGAGCACAGACGGGGTACACATCTGTCAGTTCCTGCTGCAGGCAGTATAAAAAAACAGAATATCATTAGGAAAACATTTGTTCTTACCTATGTAACAAGGAACCCTGGTAGCATAGTGGATTATGAGCTGGATTGCTAACCATAAAGTCAGCAGTTCAAATTCACCAGTCTCCCTGTGGAAAAATATAAGTTTTTCTGTTCCCGTAAATATTTACAGCCTTAGAAAACCTGTACAAGATTGCTACAAGTCAGAACCAAGTCAGTAACACAACATGTAACAAAGAGCTCTGGTGACACAGTGGATAAGTGCTTGACTGCTCATCAACAGTCAGCAGTTCGAACCCACCAGTGGTGGCTGGAGAAAAGACCTGGAGTTCTGCTCCCATTGGTGTGTGCCATTAAGCTGATTCCAACTCATAATGCCTCTGTAAGACAGAGTAGAACTGCCCCCTAGGGTGTCCTAGTCAGCGTTCTTTATGGGAGCAGATCACCAGGTCTTTTCTCATGCAAAGCCACTTACAGGGTCAAACTGGTAAGTGCATAGCCTTTGCACTACCAAAACCAAAAACCACTGCCATCAAGTCAATCCCGACTCATAGCAACCCAAAAGGAAACATTAGGATTTCCAAGACTGTTAATCTTTACAGAAGTAGACTGCCACATCTTTTCCTCATGGAGCAGCGGGTGGGTTTGAACCACTGACCTTTTGGGTAGTAGCTGAGGGCTCTAATCACTGCACCAGTATGGCTCTTTATTCTAACACGATCAAGCATTTTTTTGTGAGAAAGAAACAAAAGCTCCCTTTGCTACTATTTCTCTGCATTCACTTGTCAACACCAGTCACCTGGCCGCACCAGGGAGACCCTAAGGGACCTCCTCACTGTGTCCTCTTGGAGACAACTAGACACATAAGAGTATCTAGCTCATTGTCTTGCATGAAGCCTTTCCCATTTTCAAATTTTATCTTTTTCCTGATGTGGCACATATAGAAAATACTACTATGTATATGGAACCCTGGAATAAATGGGAGTAGCTGCGTGCAGAGGCACCTGGTGTGGACATTCCGACCCAGGTGTCACCTAGTAGTCCAGCAGGGCTGAAGGAAGTCGAATCTCAGCACACCTGTCACCCATTGTGCGGAGGACAAAGTACAGATGCCTTTCTTCTGATCCCAGCCTGCTTATCCCTCCTTATCTCTTACTAATCCCTGCGTAATGCTCAGCAGTGCTGATGTGCTGTGCTTATCTGTACATTCCTTGCTGTCTCCCCTACCTCTGGGTCTCTGCTCATGTTGTTTCCTCCGCCTTTCATGGTGCGATGCAGACTACACAGGAAATCTCCCTGAAACCTTGCTGCTAATAGCTCCATACCTCCCCCAGGTGGGGCAGGTGTACCTCCTGGATGTTCCTGTTGTTGTCAAGTGCTTTCAAGTAGGTTCCAACTCATAGTGGCCCTGTGTAGGATTCCCAAGAGCAACTGATGGGTTTCAACTGCTGACCTTGCAGTTACCAGTCCAATGCTTACAGTGCCACATGCTGTCCTGCATACACCTCTATCATCACCTTTAGCCCATGTCATTTTTTTTTTTTTTAATTGTGAATTGAGTGAAAGTTTACAGGGCAGATCATCAGTTTTACATTCAACAAATCACATACTTTGTTTCATTACAATGGTTATAAATAATCTCCATGTACCATCAATTAACAGTATTTCTATCTTATTAATTTTAGCTCTCTTTTTTTTTTTCAACACTCAGTCATATATAATAATTTAAACCACCAAAGGGCACATTCTTTAAGTCTGCCTCCTGGCCAACAGCTCTCAGTCCCTCTCTTTCCATGAATCTAGAGTCCTCAGCTGCTCCCTTTCTCCATGTCCCCATCTCTGCCTCCACCTCTGGCGTCACTGCTTCTCTGGATAAGGTCCCACATTCCGCTTGTGCTCTTCTCCCTTGATGGTCCTAGGGTCCTCGGTTTCTGGACTATAGGATTAACTACTCCCCCATTTTATTACAAAACTTCTACCTTTACAATTGTGACAGTCGCAATTAGTCATGATAACAACTACTCAATATTGAATTGTAAGAATCTTATCCCATCTCTGTATTTTTTTTTTTTTATTGTGGATTGAGTGAAAGTTTAAAGGGCAGATCATCAGTTTTACATTCAACAAATAATACAACTTGTTTCATCGCAATGTTTATAATCCCCTCCATGTACCATCAGTTAACAGTATTTCTCTCTATTCATTTTAGCTCTTTAAAAAAAACACTCAGGCATATATAATAATTTAAGCCACCAAAGGGCACATTCTGCAAGTCTGCCTCCTGGCCACTATCTCTTAGTCTCTTTCTTCCCATGACTCTAGAGTCCTCAGCTGCTCCTTCTCTCCATGTCTCCATCTCTGCCTCCATCTCTGGTATCGCTGCTTTTCTGGATAAGGTCCCACATTCTGCTTGTGCTTTTCTCCCTTGATGGTCCTCGGGTCCTTTGTTTCTGGACTGTAAGAATAACTACTCTCCTGTTTTTGTTACAAAACTTCAACCTTTACAATTGTGACAGTCTCAATTAGTCATGATAACAGTTACTCCCTATTGAATCATAAGAATCTTATCCCCATCTCTTTAAACCAGACCCATCTAGACAAGAGGAAAGCTATTCAGTGGGGACTCTACCTTCCCCCACACACTCTTAAACTTAGCTCCCTCTTGAAACCTTGTAAGCTAGTCACTTCATGCCTTTATTGCCCCCTCATTTTAGGTAGCCAATGTCTAAGTTGCCTGTCCCTATCTACCCCGTGTACAGAGAGGATAGCATTGATACTTGAAGTGAAGACTCCTTCCCTCTCTGTTGGTATTTACAGTTACTGCCTCCAAGAGTATAGGTTCATCAAATTGTAGCAATTTACCCTTGTTTCCTTTATCAAAAAAAAATATTTTTTTTTTTTTTATCTTCCTCTAGTCACGTTCTGATTATCAAGCCATTGAGGCTAGGTCAAATGGGTACTTTCTGAAAGTTTATGTGTTCTTGTACATCTCCCATCACTTCATATAAGCTCGATGCTTCACTCTCAGCTCTAGCCTTCTGTGGCTATGTCCTTGTCCATGGGATCAGGTGTCCCCAGGTCTCACCACACTTTGGACCAACCAGCCCTTTCTCTTCTCTCTCTCATCTGAGGTCAATGGGAGTCTATGAACCATGGTTGAACTCAGTCCATTTCTTCATTGTTGCCTTTCCCCCTCTTCCACTCACCAGTAGACCAATGTGGTTGCCAGCAAGCTTACATGCCTGCTCTTGTGTTCCCTTTTAGTTTCAGTCTTAGAGGGGCATTTGTCCTGAAGGAACTTAATTGCTTGCCTTGATGACTTCCCAGAGAACAACTTGCTTATTCTTGTAGTAGCCAGTCATACTGACATTTGTTTGGGTATTTCCTAATGATCTTTCTTTGAAGATGTATCTTCTATTGCTCTAGCTGTTCCATGCTGGTCTGCTTGTCCTTCTAGTGGGAATGTCCCACCTCAGAAGGTTCTGGTTGGGATTCAGGATTACACCTAAGGTCCTATACCCTGCAAATGCTCCGCAAGAGGCCCATTTCACTGGGCATGTTCTAGAACCCCTTATAGGTATTCCAGTCAGTTATAGGCTGAATACAGGCTTACAAGTTTTCTGTAATCATGTATCCCTACATTCCTTTATATCCCACTCATCTATTTTACAATAGTAGGCAAGGAAAACCAATATTCATAAGACAGTCAAGCATTTTAGTGTTTTTTCCCTTTTTCAAATTATGCCTAGATCCCTATATCACAGAGCCCTGGTGTTCCAAGGTTAAGCATGCATCACTATGCACCTCTGTCCGACTTAACTCAGGCAAACCTGTCTCAGTGTTCTCCTATCTACCTTGTTCTTCCACCTCCTCCCCCTTCTTATATTGCCCTCTACAACACCCAGACTATGCTGTGTCTGCCCTTACCCTGTGCTCTACTGTTACCTCCCTCAACCTCCCCCTGAAGCCCCCACCCCAACCCACCATTGTGGTTACCTTATATTCCATTAACTTTTCCCTCCATTTAAGACAGTCTATTTTATCCTGTAATCTACCTTACCTTCTCACCACTGGATATCTGTTCCTATGTGTTTACCTTCTTTCACATTGTAATTGTTTTGATCATAGACTGACCTCCCATATCCTCTGAATTTGTTCTTACAGTTTTGTTCTGTTCTCAACTCTTCCATTTGTCAATTGAGTTCCCGGTGGTGCTGCCACATACGTCAATCTCTGGTTGTTGTCTGTTCTTGTTGGTTCTCAGTCCACAGAACTCCTTTTAGAATGTTTCTCATACTTGGGTTGGCTGTGGCAAAATCCCTTAGCTTCTGTTTATCCTGAAATGTTTTGATTACACCATCATATTTGATTGACAGCTTTGCTAGGTAGAGGATTCTTGGGTGGCAGTTTTTTTCTTTCAGGGTTTTATGTATGTCTCCCATTGCCTTCTTGCCTGCATGGTTTCTGCTGAGAGATCCGAGTTTAATGTGATTTGCTTGCCTTTGTATGTTACACTTCTCTTGTCCCTAGCTGCTTCCAGGATTCTGTCCTTATTTTTGATTTTGGAGAGCTTGATTATGATACGTCTTGGTGATTTTCTTTTGGGGTCTATCCTTCCTGGGGTTCGCTGAGCTTCTTGAATGTTTATCTTTTCGCTTTTCAGGATGTTAGGAAAATTTTCTTCCAGCAGCGCTTCAACTCTCTACTCTGTGGACTTGTGTGATGTGATTCTTCCTGTTCTGGAATGCCAATAATTCTTAAGTTATTCCTCTTCATGTTGTCCAACATGAATCTTAGACCTTATTCAGATTTTTTTATCCTTTTTTCTGCTTGTTCTTCTATTTTAGTAGCATTGAGAGATTTATGTTCTAGCTCACTAGTTCTGGCTTCCATCTCGTCAGTTCTACTCCTTTGCCCTTTCTTTGTATTGTGTATTTCTGATTTTCTATTATTAATCCTTTGGACCTCTTTCTGTAGGTTTTGAATTGTTTCCAATGCTGTATCTATCTTATTTGATTGTTCCTGTAGGGCTTTCCTGACTTCTTCCTTATTTTTTTCAACTCCATGGTAAAGTGTTTTGATACATTTTATAATCATTTTTCTGAATTCCTTCTCAGACATTTCCAAAGCCTGCCCTCTTTCCAGTATGAAGTGTAGGTCTCCCTCTAGATCATTTGTCTCAGTCACTTTATCTCATTTCTGGACATGGGCTGATATGGTTGGTCATCTGTTTCTGTGTTTTGGGGCATATTCAGTAGTTAGCTGTGGCCTTAATACTTTAGATGTGTGTGTGTTTTGGTATTTTTCATGCTCTCTGATTGCCTCCAGTAGATGTGATCAGGAAAGGGGCTTCCCTTTTCACTCTTCTTCCTGAGAAATTTTAAGATGGCACTGTTGGTCGTTATGATGTAACAGGATTTAATTTTCAGCCTGTTTCCTTTTTAGTCTGCCTGTCCTACTCCACAACCCCCATTCAGGCCTTTTTCCTAGTGATAAACAGTTCAGGGCTGGCTGTGGCCATTTTGTGCTGACATTTAGTTTTAAGTGGTAACTGTTCCTTTAAATTTCAAGGAGATCTGTGTGCATGCATAATAGAACCCTTCAGGAGTGGGATGTCCACTCACTCAGGCATCCCCTCTAATGGAGATGCACAGCCAGTGAGAATGGAGGTGTACAGCCAGTGAGAGACCAATGAATAGATACCAAAAATAAATAAAGTCTACACTTTTATCTCCACGGTTCTGTCAGGCGTCCGTGGCTGCTCTGATCCTTCCCCACTTGGTCTTGCCCAAGATGGCCACTCAGGGAGCAATTGAGCACCTTGGATTAGAAAGAACGTATTTCTTGCTTCTGTTACAAATTCCACTGGCTGTAAGCTTCCAACTTTCTAAATATTCCTTTATATGTGATTCAGAGTTCTGGGTCCATCCCCTGAGCCTGCTTGGTCGGGTATTCTGTGTTATTGCTGATGGAGATCCTCACTGCACTTCTACCCCATCTGCCATCTTGTTTGTTCTCCTAGCCCATGTCATTTTAATGTGCGTATTCATCTACCTGCGCTACTAGACTCCAAGCCTCTCAAAGCAAGGATCTGGTCTTTATCCCCTTTACCTCTCCAAGAATTCATCTTAAACCTGGTTCCTAGTAGGTGCTCAATAAATATTTAAGGGTTGAATGAATGCTTCTCATAAGAACCAACAAATCTAATTAGAGCCTTGTGAAACTCTAGGCTGCTCTCTTTGATTCTGTTGCTCTACAGGTGGCTTGGTTTGGGGAGAGTAGCTTTTCCCTTCTGAGTTCATGTTTCTGTTTTGCTATCTAGGGCAGCTGGTGCAAGCGGAAGAGAAGGGGCAGGGCTCTGTGCCCTGGTCAGTATATGGTGTCTACATCCAGGCTGCTGGAGGCCCCTTGGCATTCCTGGTCATTATGTCCCTCTTCATGTTGAATGTGGGCAGCACTGCCTTCAGCACCTGGTGGTTGAGTTACTGGATCAAGCAAGGAAGTGGGGTAAGGTTACTGTTTGATGAGAAAATCATTTGTCTAAGCATGTGGCCATCTCTCCATATCCTCTTCTTAGGAAAACTGCTCTTATTTTGAAATAAAAGGAGCCATGACCAACTATTGCTCAGGATGAAAGATATGAGTCCCTAAAGTAACTTCACAAGACCAAAAAACCCTTGGTTAACTCAGGGGCAGTAGAACTCCTTGTCACTAGGACATCTGCAGACTGTCTGCCCTCATCCATGAGAGCAGAGAGGAGCAGGTGGGCAAAGCCTGCTCTGTGTTTACCACAGCCAGGCCCCTGGGAGCTGAGCATGGCACAATCCTTCAGATCTCCACCTCAGAGCACCTTGCCTTTAACAGAACACCACAGTGACTCTTGGGAACAGGACCGTGGTGAGCGACAGCATGAAGGACAACCCTCACATGCAGTACTATGCCAGCATCTACGCACTCTCCATGGCAGTCATGCTGATCCTGAAAGCCATTCGAGGAGTTGCCTTTGTCAAGGTATGCAGTGCCGCCTTCTGCTCCCCTCTCACTGATAACTGTGGGGCTCAGGAGTCTGCATGCATGCTTTCTTTCGGGCATGTCCTGAGATGAGGAGCTCACTGTAAGCAGGATAGCCCTAGCTGAAATGACTTGTATCCCACTCACCTCAGACTCTTCAGGTCAGCCACTGCCTTGCCTTCTTCCATGGGGCTTTACTGTACAGGCAGGCCAGTGGCTTTTCCCCGACTTTGGGTGTCTTGCTGAGCTGTGGACTGGATGAGGACCTAGGACTGAGCCCACTGAGTCTTAGGTCTCTGACCCTAATCCCTGTGTGTTCCATTCCTCAGGGCACACTGCGAGCCTCGTCCCGGCTCCATGATGAGCTGTTCCGAAGAATCCTTCGTAGCCCTATGAAGTTTTTTGACACTACCCCCACGGGGAGGATTCTCAACAGGTTTTCTAAAGACTTAGATGAAGGTACTTCTCACTCATCCTTTGTTTTATGCTTTTACGCTCCCACTGGAGTTCCTTGCCCTCTCTAAACTTCTAGATGATTCCCCAAATATGCAGACCTGTATATTCTTAGATTCCATAAACACACTAACAACCAGTATTCTTACCAGAAGTATTTTACTTTGGGCTTTTTCTCCATGCTTCAACTTGTATTTAGGCTAAGGACCAGTCTGATTTTTCACCTTTCATTTAAGTTCACATTCAGACTTATTGGACCTGAAAACAAATTCAAAGGATTGAGTGAGCATAAGGGCTCTGGGATTCCACAGCACACACTTGTTTTGAGTTTATGCATTGCTTCTTGGAGGCCCACAACCTCTGCCAGGCACCAGAACGTAGCATATTTCCCATAACCTAGAATTATAGTAATGCCAGCTGGCATTTATTTTGGATTTACGTAAATGGTGTGCTGAATGTTTTACATCCATCATCTTAATCCTCACAGCAACGTTATGAAATGGGTCTTGTTTCATCTATTGAATGCATAAGGAAGCTGATACCTGGAAAGATTAAGAAACTTGCCCAAGATCACACAACTATTAGATAACAAAGCCCATTTTGTTGACTCCAGAGCTGATGTTTTAAGTACTATGCTTCCTGCATAAGAGGAATTTGCTTCAGACATTGATAGGTTAGTAAGAAGGTACCAGAACCATCACTGATATGCAGAACTGATGACACACAAGTACACAGATAGCATGCATGCACATGCATGAATGGAAAAAAGATTGCATTCAACAATAAAACAGATAGCCCAATTACAAAATGAACAAAAGACCTGAACAGACACCTCACCAAAGAAGATATCCAGATGGTAAATAAACATATGAAAAGATGCTGTCCTTAGGGAATTGCAAATCAAAACAACAAGGAGATACCACTACTAGACCAAATCAACTCAGTTCCAAACCATGATGAGTGACCCCATGTGTGTCAGAGTAAGCTGTGCTCTGTAGGATTTTCAGTGGCTGATTTTTCCAAAGCAGAGGTACCTTTCTTCAAGGTGCCTCTGGGTGGACTCGAATCACCAGCTTTGCAGTTAGCAGATGAGTGATTAACCATTTGGGCCACCCAGAGACTCCACACATCTATTAGAATGGCTTAAATTGGAAAGAGGATACCAAATGCTAGCAAGGAAGGAGAGTAACAGGAGCCCTCATTCATTGTCTGGGGAAATGAAATTGGTACTTGGGAAGACAATCTGGCAGCTTTTTACTAAACTAGACATAACCTTACCATATGATTCAGCAGCTATGCTCCTAGATGTTTAGCCAAATGAAATGAAAACGTGTGCAAACACGAACCTGTACATGAATGTTTATAGCAGTTTTATTCATAATTGCCAAAAATTGGAAGGAACCAAGATGTCCTTCAGTAGATGAGTGGATAAACAAACTGGTGCATCTGTCTATACACTAGAGCATTATTTACCAATAAAAAGAAATGAGCAAAAGAATAATAAAAGAAGCCCGTCTGAGAGAGCTACATAGTCTAGGATGCCAGCTCACGTATGACATTCTGGAAAAGGCAAAACTAGCGACAGTGAAAAGGTCAGTAGTTGCCAGGGGTTTACAGGGAGGGAAGGAAGGCTGAGCAAGCAGGTGGAGGATGCTATTTTAGAGCAGTGAAGCCATTCTGAATACTAAAGTAATGTTGGCAACTGCCATTAAGCATTTGTCAAAACCTATAGGACCATGCAACAAAGAATCAACCGTAATGTAAACTCTGGAGTTTAGTTAATGATTATGTATCATTATTGGTTCATTTGTAACAAATGTACCACAGGAATGTAAGATGTTACTAAGGAGAAAGAGTGTGTAAGGGGGAGAGAGTTATACCAGAACTCTGTACTTTCTACATGATTTTTCTATAAACCTAAAACCTAATCAAACAAATAAATAAAGCTTATTAAAAATATTTTGTAAAAATCAATGTTATGAGCATGTCTGGGATTTGCATGAAAATACTCCAGCCAAAAAAAAAGGACCATCAGTGGGGGTGTGGGGAGAAGCTTGCCAAAAGGAGATGAAGAAAAAGTTGATAACTGTTGGAGGTTCTATATTCTTCTTTCAATTTTTGTATATGTTTGAAGATTTCCATGAAGAAAAATTTCTTAAATCAGTTCATTGGGATTGGTAAGCATATAGTTGATTTTTGTTTCCTTTTTTGCATATTTATTTGCCAAATATTTTACAACAAGCACATGTTACTTTGTAAAAGAAGAACGTGTTCAAAGAGGCTGCACAGGATAGTGAACCACAAGAGTGAGGGTAAAGATTACTTAAATCTGTGGGGAGATTAGAAAAATGAAATTAACCAACTTTCCAGATTTCTATTTGATCCAACTGTTCAAAATACAAACCTTCAGATAGGGATTTTGGTAGAGTCTCTCTCTTTCTTTCTTTTTTTTTTTAGTATTTTATTTTATTTTTGTTGTTGTTGAAAACATGCACAGCAGAACATACACCAGTTCAGCAATTTCCATATGTGCAATTCAGTAGCATGGAATACATTCCTTAAGTGATGCAACCATTCTTACCCCATTCACATCAGCTCACTGCTCCCTAAGCTTCCTAGATAATCTTTCAAGTTGCTGTTACCAGTCTGATCTAATATAGATCATTCTTTAAAATAGCACGATGCTCAAGATTTTTCACTCAGTAAACTAAACAATTGTTTGGTTCAAAGCAGACTTCGGAGGATATTTTTGGTTTAAGGTTTAAAGATTATCTTTGAGCAATATTTTAAGGGACTCTTCCAGCCTCAGTGGTTCCAGAAAGTTTGATGTCCATTAGAATTTGAAATTCTGTTCTGTATTTTTCCCTTCAGGATTTTTCTATAATAATCTTTGATCAAAGTGTTCAGTAGTAGTAGCCAGGGGTGGAGCAGAGCCACTTTTTGTTTGTTTTAGTTTTTGGTTCAGTTTTCCTTGTTAGTGGATCCCAATAGTCTGACACTTCTCCTTTGTGGTTTCCCAGTTGATGTGCGCCTGCCCTTCCAGGCTGAGATGTTCATCCAGAATGTCATCCTAGTGTTCTTCTGTGTTGGGATGATCGCAGGAGTTTTTCCTTGGTTCCTGGTCGCAGTGGGACCCCTCGTCATCCTCTTTGCAGTTCTCCACATTGTCTCCAGGTAAACAGAAAGTTTTCCCATCTGCTGTGGCAGAGGATGACGCCAGAGTGGCTAGTCACCACTCTAACACAGAATTTGTTTTCTTTGCAGGGTTTTCATTCGAGAATTGAAACGTTTGGACAATATTACACAGTCACCTTTCCTCTCGCACATTACATCCAGCATACAGGGCCTGGCCACCATCCACGCCTACAACAAAGGGCAGGAATTTCTGCACAGGTCAGTGCTGGTTGGCTCTAGAGGGCTACAAGGGGAGCCAGCATCCTTGTCTTCAGTAAACGTCTCAGAGCCCCTTCAAAGCCCAAGTTGGAAATTATACTGGTCATTTTACCCAAGGTATTCGTAATTTCAGGAGGATATTGGTCTCTGATTAAAATTAATTTGCTTGATGGAACTCCCTTCAAAAACACAGATTTTGGATCTATTGTCCTTTAGTCTTGAATGGCTTTATTTAAATGGAGTTTTGTGGTTTGTGAATAGTAAACTGTAGTCATTGGCTTTAGACTGGCATTTTACTTAGCCATTGGATGTTGTTTATTTGCGTTATATACATACATAGATAGTCCTTGTGAAGATTTAGCTTTAACAAGAGATTGGGGATAACCTAAATATCCTGCAGTAGAACACTGGTTAAATAAGCAGCAAAAGCCCTCTTTAAAGAGTTAAAAAATGAAGATGTCATTTTGAAGACAAAGGTATGCCTGACCCAAGCCATGGTATTTTCAGTTGCCTCATATGCATGTAAACGCTAGACAATGGATAAAGAAGACCAAAGAAGAACTGATGCCTTTGAATTATGTTTATTAGTGAAGAATAGCAAAAATACCATGAACTGCTAAAAGGATGAATAAATCTGCCTTGGAAGAAGTACAGCCAAAATGATCCTCAGAAGCAAATATTAAGACGAGACTTTGTCTCACGTACTTTGGGCATTTTATCAAGAGGGACTAGTCCCTAGAGAAGGACATCATGCTTGGGAAAGTATAGGGTCAGCAAAAAAAAGTGGAAGATGCTGAACAAGATGGATTGAAACAATGGCTGCAACAATGAGCTCAAAACTAGGGACTATTGTGCGGATGGTGCAGAAGCAGGCAGTGTTTCATTCTGTTGTACGTAGGGTCACTATGAGTCAGAACCAACTTAACTGCATCTAATAACATACCCATGCAGTGGAATATTATGTGGCCCTTAGAAAAATGAGTCTGCTCTAGGGGTACTGACTTAATCTCTAAAATATAATAGTAGCAGATTAAGGTACAGCTAGCTGCATGTGAACTGTGTGCTACCTCTGAAATATGTGTTGTGTCTATAACCTTAAGAATATCTCTGAAAGGAGGATATACAGGAACTGGCTGAGAGTTGCCTCTTGAAAAGGGATTTGAGTTAGCTCAAGGATGGGTGGGAGAAGACTGACATTCATGATAAAACCTTCATACCTTCTAAATTTTCTATTTCATATATCACCGTCCCAAAAATGAATTAATTTAAAAAGAAAATATAGAATAAGGTTAGAAAAAGAATAATTTTCTAGAAAACATTAAACAACCCAGGAAAATACACTATAAGTGGAACTAAACAAAGTATACACTGTGTGATATGTTTTCTACCCACATGCACAGTAAATATAAGTACATTGAACAGACAATGCTGAAAGGAAATGCAACAGAATATGAACTCCAGTTTTAATGGGGTGATGAGATTTCTGCCTTATTTATTTATTTATTTATTCTCGCTCTTACTGCATTTTCTACATTTTCTCTAAAGAATCATGTTTTAAGAAGAAAGGTTTTTTTTTGTTTTTTTCCAGAGCAAAGAACTTTTGCCTGGCAAGATTTCCTACTTTGGAATTCTATTTGTGTGAAGCACTCTGAGCCTTCTGATAGATAGGTCTGATCTGCCCTCTAGGACCCCTCATGACATCGGGGTCTCCACCTCAAAAGACCACTGTATTGCCTTGCTCCTCCAGTGGCAGACGTGGTCTAAGTCTTTTTCACCCTGGCTGATCTCCCTGCCCTGCTTCTTTGCTCCATGACCATGGGAAACAATTTCTGTTTAGCACAACTGTGGTGGGTCAGCAGGCACTTTCAGCTTTCTCATATTCAACCTGAGAGTTTTTTTCCTCTGGATTTGGAACAGTACTGCTGTTTGCCTTTGTGACTTCTCTTTCTTTGAGAAAGTAACCCCTGACCTAAGACATTTTTCTGAAACTTAGCATAAGGCTCCTTATTTGGTCACCTTTCCCAAGCATCCCTTATTTATTAAATTAAATGTTGTTTTCCTAACGCCTGCAATATGTTTCTTGAAAGGGGAAAACTATAAATCCCCATGTCAGAGTCCTGGGGTGTGGCGCTGTGGGCTAATACATCAGACTGTAAATTCATTTGAATAGCAAGGTCGGTGGTTCAAGCTCACTAGCTGCTCCTTGGAAACCCTATACAAGGTCGTATGGGTTGGAATCAACTCAATGACACTTAACAACAACAACAAGGAGACAAGGCCTGGAATGCCTGCCCTCCTGATGTTTCCATGCCATTCTCCCCTTTATAAGCAGGAAACACTTAATTATATGCCTGCCATTACATTATCCACTGAAAGTCAACACCCTCCGTGTGAAATTGCATTTACCCACCAGGGTCTGTCTTCCTCACAGGTACCAGGAGCTGTTGGATAACAACCAAGCTCCTTTATTCTTGTTCACATGTGCGATGAGGTGGCTGGCTGTGCGTCTGGACCTGATCAGCATTGCCCTGATCACCACCACCGGGCTGATGATTGTCCTCATGCATGGGCAGATTCCCCCGGCCTACGCAGGTCTTGCCATCTCTTATGCTGTGCAGGTCAGTGTCTGGGATGGGCGCTTCACCTGTGTTCCTCTGAGGCCTTCCTGAGTTGGCCTAGAAGAGCCTGGGGCTGGCTCCACCCTAAGCCATCCTTTCTCCTCTGGAGCTTCTCTGGCACCTGTTTGACAATGACAGTCTGTATTTGGTTGCGACAGGCAAGGGTGGGAGAAAGGTAGGGGTGGTATCCAGGAAAGAAGGGGTATGTTTCAGTTGCTTGTATTTAAGAAACAGGTGCTATTTTCTTCATAAAGAAACATGATATTGAAATTGGCTTCTTAAAGTGTTCACTACTCTTTCATCTAAAGGGCTCTAATAGTGTAGTGGGTATGATTCAGCTGCTAACCTCAGGGTCAGCATTTCAAAACCACCAGCTGTTCTGCAGGAGAAAGATGAAGCTTTCTGCTCCCATAAAGATTTATGAAACCTCAGAAACCCTGTAAAGGGTTGCTATAAGTTGAACTGACTCTATGACATATAATCACCACCACCACCCTCTCATCTCTGGCCTTTTCCTAAGTCTTCTAAGAAATACTGTATCTTCAGTATGTCTCTTTGCATTTTCTTTTCAGACCCTTGATTTTCCCAGTACTGTTAAGTATATAAATCCTTCTAGGGATGATTGAAGGTCTTTAAATAGCTTAGAGAATAACCCAGAATGTGAACACTGATTCCTTATTTGAAGATAAGAATTTTAAGGAATTATTGTGTATTTTTTATAAGGTGTGTTTATACTATTGGAGTCCTGGTTTGGCACTGTGGATTAATGTGTTACACTGCAAAGTCAATTTGAACTACAAGGCCAGTGGTTTAAGCTCACAAACTGCTCCTTGGAAACCCAATACAGGGTTGCTATAGGTCGGAACTGGCTCGACAGCACTTAACAACAACAACAACATTGTTGATATGGCATTATAGAATAAGCACTGGACTGCTAACTGAAAGGTCGGTAGTTCAAACCCATCAGCCGCTCCTTGGAAACCCTATCCAGGGTCACTATGAGTCAGAACCAACTCCAGAGCACTTAACAACAACAACAGTGTTGAGGAATACTAATGTGGCACTGTAGGATAAGCACTGGATTGCTAACCTCAAGGTTGGCAGTACAAATTTACCAACCACTCTTCAGAAATCCTATCTAGAGTCAGTTATGTGCTGGGCTACTAACTGCAAGATTGGTGGTTTAAACCCATTTACTGCTCCTTGGGGAAAAGATGTGGCTTCCTGCTCCCATCAAGATTTACAGTCTAGGAAACCCTGTGAGTCAGAATCAACTTGATGGCAGTGGGTTTGGTTTGTGTTTTTTATAGTTTTTGGATAACTATAAACTGGATTTTATGGGTGAAATAAGAAGGTATCAGTGGTTGCTTCCAAACACTACAGGAGAGGAGGATGGGTAAAGTATATAGATGAAACAATATTAGCTGTAAATTGATAATTATTGAAGCTGAGTACATGGAGTTTCTTTATACTGTTATCTCTACTCTTGACAAGTTTTCATATTAAAAAGATAAAAATAAGTAAGTAGCCAAAGGAACCCTAGAGATGTGTGTCTTTTTGGATGCTCAAAGATGTCTGTCCATCTTATGCAAGCTTCTTATGGGTTGGAGAAGACTGTGTTATGAGTGCTATGTTCCAGGACCTTTAGTCTGAGGTGCATGGAGGGTCAGCATTCACATTTGCTCAATCCTATATTTTATTTGACCTTCCTGGAAGGGACTTCTGGTATGGTACTGCGGAGTAATGTGCTGGACTGCAAGGTCGGTTTGAACTACAAGTTCAGCAGTTCAAGCTCACCAGCTGCTCCTTGGAAACCCTATACAGGGTCGTTATGAGTCCAAACCAACTCGATGGCACTTAACAACAACAAAGAGAAGCATTCTCACTAGTTAATTACAGGCTATCTCCATTTGTTGTGCCTACCAGGTACAAGTATGAACCCCAGAAGTTGCTCAACTTCAGATAGATATGTGTTATTGAAAATGTAAAGATACAGAAAAGTTAGTGCCCACAGTACCATGGTGCAATCTGTGTTTATTGGGAATTAAAGTTGAGTTGGGGTAATAGGCATTGTTGTAAAAGTCAGGAGAATGACACAGCCCCTAAAACCGGATGCTTTATGTGCCCAGTGAGTTCCTGTACAAGTAACTTCAAATAAAAGAATCAGCACAAAGCTAATTCCTATGAGGAATTGTATCCCAGATTTCCACAGTCTTCAAGCTGCTGTACCACTCCCTCCCCTCAGCACGTTTCTCTCCCATTTGGATCAACAATTTGTTGCAACATATCATAGAACTCACAAATTGTGCTTAAAGTGAATGGTTTATTAAGGAACAAGGCACAGCTCAGGTGTAGTAAGGATCAGAATCTATAGGCTCCAACTCAGTATCAGGAAGCATGTGGACAAAGTCTCCCGGCTTCAGTGCAGGATAGCCTTCAGAAGTTCTGACCATGAAGACTCTTCTCGGCCCCTTAGGACAGGCTCCTCCTCAGCCTGCCATTGGTCACCACCAGCTCTATTCCTGGCCTCTGACCGTCTTCAGTGTTACAGCCCTTGATCATGATACAACTATTTTAGGTTCCTTGCCTCCTCACTCTCTCCACTTCTCTTCTCTTTCTTCCTTCTACTCCTTTCTGCCACTTCTCTTCTTTCTGTCTCAAAAAAAATATCTGTGGGATTCACTGCTTATTTACACAACGCCTTGTCATTTTCAAACTATCCAATTCCTTCTCAGTATGCCACAAGGTCGCTGATTAAAACCTACCAGCTGCTCCTCAGGAACCCTATACAGGGTCGCTATGGGTTGGAACCGACTCGATGACACTTAACAACAACAACATACCACAAATACTTCATCTACATAGTAGGATGCTACTCACCTCATTTGCATAGTCTATTGACCAAGCCCTGCAAGGTGCATTACCAATCACAGAGCAGTCTGCAGCCTAGGACCAGAAAAAAAGTATCAAGTCAAATTGTTTACAGCTTACCCAGGAAAAGTCATTCAACCTAGAACTCTGGTAGCATTGGGCTGCTAACCAAAAGGTCAGTGGTTTGAGCCCACCAGCTGCTCCATGAGAGAAAGGTGAGAAAATCTGTGTCTGTAAATATTTACAACCTCAGAAACTCTGTGGAGTCTGAACAAAAGTAGCAGACCCTCTGGGGTAGAAACTAGGGCAAAGGTAACTTGGTTTTTGGGGAAATCAGGGCTTAGAGGGGAAATCTCTCAAGCTGTTTTTCTAAAGAACCAAGGCAAAAGGCCACATAAAGGAACTCATTTCACCACAGTTCCTATAATTGAAGGAAGTTTTCAAGTATTGGCCTGGTACATACTGCTAATGAATTCTTTTGGATTTTCATTTTTCATTGTCAGCTAACGGGGCTGTTCCAGTTTACTGTCAGACTGGCATCTGAGACAGAAGCTCGATTCACCTCGGTGGAGAGGATCGACCACTATATTAAGGTCAGATTGCCTGCAGCCCCCTGGTTGTGACTGACACTTCATGGAGTAGTTTTCACCCTTTCAGTGACTTCAGTGATATGTTGCTGCTGTCTTACCTTACTCACAGTTTCTCTCGCTTACATGGAATGGAGACAAGAATATAATCTGGGTTTCTAAATATATTTGTAAATTGTGTCGGTTTGAGAGTTGATGTTCCTTGAGTTATTATCCAAAGTAATATTATCCAAAGTGTTCAGGATCTTGGCAGTTCACTTTGGCTGACTAACATTTTCCTTACATAATTTAAAACCATGCATTGTCTTATTCCTTGTGTAGTTCAGGTGGTCCTTACCAAAGATGGCCTTCAGAATCCCCTACTGAGCTTTAGAAAAATTCTGGAAAATCTGGGGGTCAAGGTGGCAAGGGTGATGGGAAAGACGAAGAAGCACCATAACTAATTCTAAACTGCATCCACAGTTTAGAAATGAATTCATTAGTTGATACTGAGCTTTATGGAGCTCTTCTGACCTTCCTCTGGGAGTCCTTGCAGTCTTGTTACAGGCAGTATCTTGCTGGCATCATAGTTGAAATCCTGAAAGCAATTTTCTGCAGAAAGAAGCAGAGTCTTGAGTAGGTAGGATTCTCAAATTTAACTCAGTTCTCAAGACTTACCTGTTTTGTGAACTGCCCTGAGATTTGACCAGTATTCATAACATTATTTACATGAGAAAATACATTCCAAGTTCCAAATAATTGATTTATACAAACATAGTCTTGAAAAAATGCACTTTCAGTTTAGAGACCTGATAGTTTGGTTTTAACAATGAACCTCATTAGTTGTAGGGTATATCTTAAACTTACAAATAATTCTTTTCCGTAAGAATGGCAACTAGCTGTTTAACGTATTTGCTGATAGCGATTCTTTATATATTAGCGTCTTTGCGCACTGGTCTGTTTTGTGAAAGAAAGATATGTGTGAGAGCGTTTGCATGTGGAGTGTTTTACTTAATATCACTGTCAGTGAATGTCCCATGCTGGGAGAGTCGGGATGTTGGTCAGAGATGGTGCCAGGGTGTACAGTGCACAGACCAATCACATCTCCAAAGACTGACTGCTTGCTGCCAGTCCCCAACCTTGGATGTCTGTCCAAGCATGGTGTCCCTCCAGCTTGGAGTTCTAGACTTCATACTCCACTCTCCAGCAAAGTGCAGTCTTTAGCCCTTACTTCCTTACAAGGCTCTGAGCCCCATTGCTGGATGCCAGAGAGTTTTAAAACATTGTGATGTAATCACAGTTGTTTACAGCTAGAATGGATTTCCAAGATTATCTAACCCTGGACCATACTATACAGCTGAGGATTAAGACTCAGAGAGGGGAAGTGACATGTCCCAGTCATACTGCTACTAGTGGCAGAGCTGAGGTGAAAGTCTATGTCTCCTGAATCGACTGAGATATATGTCACGTTGCCAAGATCTGATTAGGTGTTCAGCAAATGTTCACGTCCTTCATTCCGGTCTAGGTCAGTGGTTTTCAGATAGTGAAATCCTGTTTCAAGTGGCACATTACTGAAGAATCCCAGTAAAAACTGCTGTGGTTGCAGAGAGGTAGAAGGCCTCATGCCCCACCACTTAGATTTCCTTCAGCCCCCAAGGTCAGGCCATAGAAGGATTCCTCAGGACAAAAGGCAGTTTGAAAATCACTGCCTACCCCAAGCTGCTGCTTAGTAGCCATTGATAGTAGCCATTACCTCTACTGTCTGGCTTAGTGGTGATAAATTTGGTGCTCAGGGAATCTTCCATAGCAAAAGGACAGGGTGACAACTATCTCTGTGGTTGTCCTGCTTTACTTCTCCATGACAGAGCCTTGCTTAGAATGTGTGCAATCCATCTGAATCAGCCTCTCATATCTCCCCAGACTCTCTCCTTGGAAGCACCTGCCAGAATTAAGAACAAGGCTCCCTCTCCTGACTGGCCCCAGGAGGGAGAGGTGACCTTTGAGGATGCAGAGATGAGATACAGAGAAAACCTCCCTCTGGTCCTCAAGAAAGTGTCCTTCACCATCAAACCTAAGGAGAAGATTGGCATTGTGGGGCGGACAGGATCAGGTAAGGACATACAGAGTGCTCTTTGAAGAAATATTTGGACTTAATCTAATTTCATTTATATCCTTTTAAGTCAGATCTTTATTGGCTAGTTTCGGACCCCTCTGGAACCAATTTTCAAAGTTGGTTTTTAACCCTGTTTTTGTAACATGTAGTGTTCGGGGCGGAGGGGGGCGGGAGGCGTTATTATTATTATTATTATAAAATCACAGAACAGCTGTAACATGTGGCAAAGCACAACAGGGAAAAACCACCCACAATTCTATGTCCCAAAGATAACTGCTGTTAACATTTATGGTACATCTTGTTGTTGTTGCTGTTAACTGCCTTTGAATTGGTTCCGACTCATAGCGACGCTGTATAGGGTTTCCAAGGAGCAGCTGGTAATTTTGAACTGACGACCTTGTAGTTCAAACTGACCTTGTAGTCCAGTGCTTATCCTACAGCGCCACACCAGAACTCCATATCTTATGTTTTCTCTATTAGTATACATATTTATAAGAATGAGATTATTATACATACACAGTTTCTTGGCCTGCTTCTAAAATTATTAGTATTTGCCCATATCAATTAACCTTCTGTGATGTGATTTTTATGCAGCATCATATAACACTCTATTTTATGGATATAACATGATTTATGTTTAACCAATCCCTGACTAGAGGGCATTGAGGTTGTTGTCAGTTTTCAGTAGAACAAATAGTGCTGCCGTAAACATCCTTGTTTGTTTATATCAAGTCAAAATACATGCGCATGTTTAAGTACTTTGATATGTTGCCAGTATTGCCTCACATTTATCCAGAATTAGCATAGTTCTAAATCAAGAGTGTCTCTGTTCCTTTGGGAAAGCAGAAATCTTTTTGTTGGGCAAAGATCAATTGCAAACAAATAGAGAATTGCCCTATGTTTTACTTCACTCATATTCATAGAAATTTGTTACTATATACCCTTTATATGTCTAAGGTCAAGACTTGAGTAGTTCATTCTTTCCCTCTTTCCTCCAAGAATAGCATTTTAAAGATTAAATCTTCTTTTATATTAAATCTGTTTAACATAGTATGACTGAGTGTCTTGCTGGTACCATTATCATTAGCTTCTGAGCTCTGCATGCCCTTGATATCAAAGCTCTTCCTGCTTTTTTTCCTCACTGTAAAGAGTGGGGGAGGAGGGGAAAGGCCTTTCATTTTTACTGGGGCATTTACTTTAAAGAAACTCTAGGGAGGAAAAGAAAAGGACATTTCTTGAATTATTTTATGTGAAAACAAGACCACAAGTGGAAAGAGATGCTTCAGCCAAGGAGGATGGTTGTCCCAAGCTCTTCCTTTACTCCCCTTAAGTTTCCTCTCTGGCGTGGGTTCCTAGGAGTATCCACTGCTCTCCTCTAGGCTCTGGCTAGCTAATGTCCCTTCCTGTGATTTCCCCTTAACACAAGTAAGACAGGCCAAAATAGTCACCAAGTCTTATTAGACCCCATGTAGTGACAGATAAGAAATAAAGAAGAAAAATAAATAATTATGAATAGCTTGACTTACACATCTAAATTCTCATCCAAACACAGCTTCTTCCTAGACTCTTAGGCCCTAACTCTGCCATGGTCATAGTTAAGGGCACCAATATGAGGATATTCATGTCTGTTTTACCAGCACTTTCCACCAGTGGAAATGTTGTTCTGATTCAGAGAACTGTCAGTATTCTAGTACAGTTGACCCGACCTAGGCATCTTTTGTTAAAGTGTAACTAACAACTTGGCCATTCAAGTTCCAGCAGCTGGGATGTGGCTGCAGACATGTGGAACAAGACAAGACAATTGTACCTTATGACTGCTGAATAGGCAACATCATGGTGGTGTCAATAAGGCAATTTTCTTTCAGAAATTGGAGGCAGGAGGCTAATAGCAGAAGCAAAAACTAGATATCTACAATCAAAAGAGGAAGGAAATGCAGAAGGAAATTTCAAATTCTCATGGAATCCAGACTTTCTGGAGCCGTTGAGGTTGGATGAACCACCAAAACTTGTCCTGGGATAATCTTTAACCCATAAACCTTAAACAAAAATAGTCCCTTAAGTGTTTTATAAAACAAAACAATAATTTAGCTTAGCCAGTAAATAATGTCTACTTGATCGTTGTGCTCTCTTAAGCTCTATCCATATGGGATGAATTTGACAACAACAACTCAAAAGATTGGGTAGGAAACCTAGGGAATTTCCTGTGTTTATGTTAATGATGAGGAACAACTCAGAAAAGCATGGTGAGAATGATTGTACAACTTGAAGAATGTAATCGTCACTGAAATGTACATGTAAAAATTGTTGAATCGGTGTATGGTTCTACTGTTAATATTCTCAACAACAATGAAAATAAAGTAAGATCATTTAAAAAAAAAAAATAAGTAAGAATCAGGCAGCTGGCTAAGGCAGAGAAGTGCAGTTCTAAGTTTAAACCATGGGTCCAATTTCAGATGGTAGACCAGACCATGTCAAATTTTTTTTTTTTTTTGGTTGGGGGCACTCAACCTTAAGGTCGAATTGCACTTCACAACAACAACAACAACCCTTGGACTCAGTAATGTCATTTCTGGGAATCTGTCCCTAGGAATCCATCAGAGACTATAGTAAAATTTAATCAATGAAATAGAAGCCACCACATTATAATAGTAAGTTATAAATAAACTCAATGTTCAGCATTAAGGTATAGGTCAAATGAGTAAGATACATCCGCGTGGTGAAATATGTTGCAGTCACTAAAACGTTAATATTTAATAATGTGGCTGAGTGCTTTTTATATCATATTAAATTGAAAGAAAATTACAATATTATATTCTGATATGATCTCAATTTGAGTGGTGAGATTATGAGAGATTGACACTGTCTTGTACTACATATGGTAGTGGGGGTTGTGTATTCTCCAGTTACTTCTGACTCATAGCAACACTTGAATAGGGTTCCCAAGGCTGTCCATCTTTACGGGAGCAGAAAGCCTCATCTTTCTCCCACAGAGGGTTAGCAGCCCAACTTGTAACCCACTGCCGTAACATTTTAAACAGAGATTCAATTGAGAAAAACTGCTAATACCATAATACTGAACTTTTTATTTTCATTCCCTAAACCTCCTTCTCTACCAGAGTCCCTTCTGGTGGCTTCATCATTGGCAGCCATTCATTTACTCAAGCCTAGAATATAGGACACTAAGTTACAAAATGTTCCCTCCTCCTTCCTTCCTTTCTGTGTTTACCCCATCACAGCTTCCGCTCTCCAACTGGGAAATGGAGGTTCTCTCTCAGCAACAGTGAGAGGGCAAGAGAGAGAGAAGATTTCTTGTCCCCTGGCTTGCCCCTACCTCCCTCTTGTGAGATCGTTCCTTCTGACTCTGCCTGAGAAGCGTTAAACCCTGTGTACATGTTCCTAAAGTGTAAAGGAGGCATTTTTCCATTTTCTCTCATGGAAGTGCAGCAAGCAGTCCCTGCCACTCCTTCTCAGAATGAAGCTGTGTGGTTAAATGTATGTGCTTGATAGAGGAGGAAAGTCAGTCACCTTTTCTCTGCTTCTTGCTCGTACACACAATCTCGGTTAACCAGTTGAATTAGTGGAATGGTTGAACAGAAATAGAAGAATTTGCCCTGAGAGTACACCAGTTTTTATTTGCCATTGAGCTACTTTCTGCATGTCTTCTGGCTCGTCAGGGAAGTCCTCTCTGGGGATGGCTCTCTTCCGCCTGGTGGAGTTATCTGGAGGCTGCATCAAAATCGACGGAGTGCGAATCAGCGACATCGGTCTTGCCGACCTCCGAAGTAAACTCTCTATCATCCCACAGGAGCCTGTGCTGTTCAGTGGCACTGTCAGGTGAGACGCTGCATACCACATGGCACATGCCTTCAACTGGTGGGCCCATGATGTTGGAGCCTCCCTGTAGTGACTGCTGGGGTAGTGATGTCTCACTGTCCACGCAGCTTTGTTAACTAAACGGGGCATGCAGGGCTTGCGGCACAGTGGTAAGGAAGTCACATACGTAGGTTTAGGCTCAGATCTCTGCTCTTGACTTTGGGTAAGCTGCATAACCACTCTGAGCTGTTTTCACCTATAAAGTGAGGAGTCCTGGTGTTGCGCTATAGGATAGTGCACTAGACCATCAGGTTGGCAGTTCAGTTCCACCCACCACTCCTTGGAAATCCTATACAGATTGCTATGAGTCTAAACCGACTCAATGACACTTAACAACAGCATGAAATCTAGATCAAGCCCCACAGCTAAATGCAAAGAACCTCAGCCCTTTCCTGTTCTTAACAAAGTAGGTAAGAAGGAAAAAGAGAAAAGCACACACGCACAAGTAGACGCTTGGCTGTCACTGTAAAACTTGAATAAGTTAATATAGACACAGGCCCAAACGCCCAACCTGTTGCTGTGAATGGATTCCCACTCATGATGACCCTTGTGTTTCAGAATACAACTGTGTCCCATATAGTTCGCAATGGCTCTGATCTTGGTACAGAAATAGATCCCCAGGTTTTTCTTCCATGGGGCCACTAGGTGGGTTTGAACCACCAAGCTTTCAGATAGTAGTTGAGCACAAACCCTGTGTGCCATATACAAACACAGAGACTGACAGATAGTAAGTACTCAGTACAGTAGCTGCCCTCATCATTGTCATCACCACCGTCCTGCTCTGCTCCATGCTCTCACATCTCCTACATCTGAGAACTTACTCATTCTAATGGTACCTTATCGACATTATTACATCTCATGTTTTTTCATTTTCCACTATCTTTCCCCACCTTTGATGCTTACTCTGGAATGACTACTCCTTCTAAAATCTATCAGCATGCCAAAGATAAAATTCCTCTTGGCCTGTTAAAATAGTAAGAAGGAGACATTTTATCTTATTACCTTTTCCTATAACTGATCCTATCTTTAAGGTGGTACAATAGACCAACAATTAACCAAAAGGTTGGTGGTTTGAACCTACTCAACAGCCTGGCCATCTAACCTCTGAAAAATCAGTCATTGAGAACTCTATGAAGCACAGTTGTATTTTACACACATCGGAATCGACTCACCAGCAACTGACTGGTTTGGGTTTATCATAACTTTGTTGTTATTGTTTTGTGCCGTGGAGTCAGTTCCGACTCATAGCGGCCCTGTATAGGGTTGCCGAGACTGTAAATCTTTACGGGAGCAGAACGCTTCATCTTTCTCCCGTGGAACAGCTGGTAGTTTCGAACTGCTGACCCTGACATTAGCAGCACGATTCATAACCACTATGCTATGTTTAGCCTCGTAAAAACAATGATTTCCATATTTTGTTTCCATGCCTATTCAAGCTGCCTTCCTATAAAATTTTTAAAAACCTTTAGCTATGTTGTTTTTGTTAGGTGTTGTTGAGTTGGTTCTGACTCATAGGGGCCCTATGAACAGCAGAACGAAACCCTGTCCAGTCCTGCACCATGCTTAAAATCGTTATGTTTGAACCCATTGTTGCTGTCACTGTGTAGATCCCTTCCCGTGCGGGTCTTCCTGTTTTTCATTGACCTTCCACTTAATCAATCATGATGTTCTTCTCCAAGGTCTGATCCCTCCTGACAGCATGTCCAAAGAATGAGAGACGAAGTCTTGCTTCTAAGAATCATTCTGACTGTACTTCTTCCAATATAGATTTGTTTATTCTTCTGGCAGTCCATTTCACCAACACAATTCAAATGCATCTGTTCTTCTATGGTCTCCTTTATTCATTGTCCAATTTTTACATGCATATAAGGCAATTGAAAATACCATGGCTTGGGTCAGTTACATCTTAGTACCCAAACTGACATCTTTGCTTTTGATCACTTTAAAGAAGTCTTGTGCAGCAGATTTGCCTAATGCAATACATCGTTTGATTTTTTTACTGCTTCTTCTAGAAGTGTTGCTTGTGGAGCCAAGCAAAATGAAGTCTTTGACAACTTCATTTTTTTTTTTTTTCCATTTATCATATTATTTATTGGTCCAGTTGTGAGGATTTTTGTTTTCTTTTCACTAAAGTGCAATCCATACTGAAGGCTGGAGTCTTTGATCTTCATCAGTATTTTGATGTTGTGTCATCTGAATATCACAGATTGTGAATGAGTCTTCCTCCAATCTTAATGCCATGTTCTTCTTCATGAAATTCAGCTTCTCAGATTATTTGCTCAGGATACAGTCTATTTTATGGTAAGTATGGTGAAAGAATATAACACTGGTATACAACTTTACTGATTTTAAACTATTCAGCATCCCCTTGTTCTATTCTAACAACTGCTTCTTGATCTATGTAGGTTCCTTTTAAGCACTGTCAAGTGTTCTGGAATACCTATTCTTCGTAATGTTATCCATAGTTTGTTTTGATCCACACAGTTGAATACCTTTGCATAGTCAGTAAAGTACAAGTAAACATCTTTCTGGTACTCTCTGCTTTCAGCCAAGATCCATTTGAAATCAGCAATGATATCCTTGTTCCACATCTCCTCTTTTGAATCTGGCTTGAGTTTTTGCAGCTCCTTGCCAATGTACTACTGTAAGCTTTTTTAATAAACTTCAACAAAATTAGTTGTTGTATGGGATACTTATTATAGTTTGATAATTTTCACATTCCATTGGGTTACCTTTCTTTTTCATGGGCATAAATATGGATCTCTTTCAATCAGTTGCCCAACCAACTGTCTTCCAGATTCCTTGGTGTAAAAGAGTGTGAAGGTCTCTGGTATTGCATCAGTTTGTTGAAATATTTCAGTTTGTTTTCTGTCAGTTCCTGGAGCTCTGTTTTCATCAATGCCTTCAGTGTAGTTTAGACTTCTTCCTTCAGTACCATCAATTCTTGATCATATGCTACCTCAAGAAATGGCTGAACAGTGACTAATTCTTTTTGGTACAGTGACTCTGTATTCTTTCCATCCTTTTTTGATACTTCTTGCATCATTCAATATTTTGCCCACAGAATATATTGCAACTTTCAATATATTGCAACTCATAGCTGGAATATTTTTTTCAGTTCTTTCAGCTTGAGAAATGCTAAGTGTGTTCTTCCCTTTTGGTTTTCTAACTTCAGGTCTTTGTACATTTCATTATCATACTTGACTTTCTCTTCTCAAGTTGTCCTGTAAATTTTCTGTTACTTCTTCCATTTGCTTTAGCTTCTCTATGCTCAAAAGAAAGTTTCAGAGTCTCTTCTGACAATCATTTTGGTCGTTTCTCTCTTTCCTGTCTTTTTAATGACCTGTTGATTTCTTCATGGAAGATGTTCTTGATATCATCCCACAACTCTTCTGGTCTTCCCACAATTCTTTGGTCATTGATGTCTAATGCATCAAATATTTTCTTGAGATGGTCTCTAAGTTCAATGGGGGTATATTCAGGATCATATTTTTTACTCTCGTGCACTTATCTTAATTTTCTGTAGCTTCAGCTTGGACTTGCATATAAGCAGTTGATGGTCTGTTTCACAATCAGCTCCTGGTCATGTTTTGGATGAAGATACTGAGCTTCTCCATAGAGTCTCTTTCCACAGATGTAGTCAGTTTAGCTAGTAGTTATGTCGTTTACTGAAACAGCACTTTAAAAAAAAATTAACTCCAGAGCTAGTATTGTCATTTCTTCTGTATTTTGGAGGGATTTCCAAAAATATTGGTGCCAACATAATTTCATATAACCAAGACCTATGTTCAGACATCTTTAATAAAGGTCAAATGCCATTTCCTAAGGAACCCCCCTTTTTTGTTTTTGCCTTAGGAAATGGCATTTGAACTTGTTGATTCAAGGAAGTTTAGCAGATAAACTGAATTCTCACTCACATGCATGTAGGGTTAGTGCTCTTGGATGTGTTTATTTTTATTTTCTCAAAAACATCAGTGAATTTGGACAGCAGAGACTAGATTTATTGATGACAGGAAATTATTCCCTCTGGGTTCTGATATAACAAGGTCAGATAAGTGGCAACAGAAGAGAATGAGAATTTATTGAAGACTCAAGTCTAAAATTAAGAAATGAGTAGATGCTGCCAAATGTGTGCTTCATTCCCATAAATTGCTCTATTTTTAGATGCCACAGGAATGTTGTTGAGAATAAAATCTGTTTTGTAATTTATAGCTCAGGACAAAGGAATCATCTGTTTTGTTTATTTTGTTTGTTTTAATCATCATTTGGAGGAGAGTCAAGAAACAAGACATGCTAAACTTTAGACTGCTCTTGAAAATGTTGCCACCAAAAAGTCTCAATTTTCATTTTAAAATTCTCACTGAGCTTCATTTCAGCTTGCAAATCAGGGACTTCTACAGAGACTGGGTCCACACTGACATGCAGATAGTTTGTAGAATATTGTAGATGTTAAACTCTCTGGGATTTAGAACCCTTTGCTATCCCCTCCAGAGAAATGTTTGCTGCTTTATGGACAAGCTATGTATGGTTGATGTGCTGCTGCCCTTGGTTTTTAGTAACTGAGCACAGAGAGCTATTTGGGCAGACAGCTATACAAGCTTAGGAGATCAGACAAGTTTAATTATCTGTTGACTGTCCTTTTGGCTTCTTCAGCCAATAGTAGACACTGACTTACGATTATTAAATCCTGGACCTTCCATCCTGCTCCTTAAGATTTCTTATAAATCCCAAAGAAGATTCTGTTTCTGATGTTCTTTTTCCTTAGAAGATTAGCAAGTCTATAATAATTTTCCCACGGCAAGAGCAGGCTAGATCGGCTGTTTATTCAACTATGTCTTATAGACACTAAATGTACAACTCTATCAGCACAGTGATTAACCAACACTGAGAGTAGGCACATCTTCTTGAGATACCAATGAGCAATTAAAGCTTGAGAGAAACTCTTAGAGGGAAAACAAGCCAACCAAATTCAGAGAAAATTACAAGACACGGATTTCTGAATTATTCTCTATACACATACACTACATTATGTTGTTGTTAAGTGCCATCAAGTCAGTTCAGACTCATAGTGACCCCTTTATAAGATTTCCAAGGAGCAGCAGGTGAGTTTGGACTTTGTGGTTCAAACTGACCTAGCTATCTAGTGCTGTATCCCACAGCACCACACCAGGAGCCCAATCTAAGTTGTGTTGTTGTTGTGAAGTGCCTTCAAGTTGGTTCCAACACATAGCAACCCTGAATAGGGTTTCTGAGGAGCAGCTGGTGAGTTCAAACTGCCAACCTTAAGGTTCAAACTGACCTGGTGATCTAGTGCTTATCCTACAGCGCCACACCAAGACTAAATTATAGGCCAGTTAATTTGGTGCCACACCTCACCTTAGCTTAGCTAGAATCCCAGTCCAATCCAATGCCCAGAACACACCTCATCCCTCCCCATCCATCTGTGTCTAAGCTCTGGGACTTGTGAGCTTACAGCCAGTCCTTTCCCTCAAAAAGACAGACCTTTTCTCAATGTGGCCTTAAGTATTAGCTGAGCTTTCCTTTCTCTTTGCCCAGAGGTTTGGGAAACCCATCCCTCGCCTCTGCTCTAACCGACCCCCTGCTGGAGTGCTGTGGGTCCTGTGAATTGTCTGAAGCCTGACTCACCTGGGGTTTCCTGCTCCTCAGTGACACTAGTCACCATCAGCTGTCTCTCAGTGTCTGTCTCTGAGTGTAGGTCTCCCTGTGGGTACCTTCTCAGCATCTGGAACATTCTACGTGGCATCTGTTCATTAGCAAGAAGCATTGTTCTGCTCTCTTCCTATTCAGAAACCCCCTCACCTTATGGATCTGCTCATTAAAATCCCTTTATTTGAAGACTATTTCTAGCTTTCAACTCTCAGTTACAGCAGAAATAACTGAGCCAACACTGCATACTCCTGAAAGTACCAGAGCAAGATAAGGTTGTTTGCTCTCATAAAGATTTTCAGACTAAGAAATCCTAAGGAGCAGTCCTTCTCTGTGCTGTACGGTTGCTGTGAGTCAGAATTGAGCCAACAGCAGTGCGATTTTGTTTGTCTGGGGCCTGAAACACCTTCAGATGGAAGCCACCAGCACTCTGGATACAACAGAAGTTGCTCTGTCGGTTGCATAAGCAGGTTCTTAGAATCGCAAGCTCTTTCCATTGCCTCTCTGAATTATCCTGTTGTCATTTCCTTTCTTCAAAGTTTTAGTCCCTCTGGAACTTGGGAATCCCCAAAAACCTCTAGTTTCTATGTCCGAAAGTAATTCCAAGTTTGGCTTAACTGTATGAAGAGCACCGGCCGGATGGTAACTAACATTTGTTGAAAAAATCGTTCAAGCCAGACACTGGAGCTCAAAAAGTATCAACAATAATGGTAGCTATCTGTAAGGAGCCCTGGTAGTGCAACAGTTAAGCACTGAGCCACTAACTGAAAGGCTGGCAATTCAAAACACCCCTCCACCCTAGAGGTCCCATGGAAAAAAGAAACAGATGATGTTTTCCTAGATTGTTGTTCTTAAGTGCTGTTGAATCAGTTCCAACTCATAGCAAAGTATGAGTACAAACTTGGTACAGGGTTTCCAAGGAGTAACTGGTGAGTTTGAACCGTCAACCTTGAGATTCAAACCGATAAGCACTTGTGCTGATCCTACACCACCACCCCAGGACTCCATAAAGATTACAACCTAGAAAACCCTCTAGTTACTTCTTCTCTGTCACATGGAGTTGTTAGGAGTTAGAATTGACTCAAGAGCACCTAACAAAGGGCAACAAATTTATTGAGGGCTTACTCTGCCCCAGGTAGTGTTCTAAGCATTCTACATGTGTTGCTTCATCAATTACTCAGAACTCCATGAGGTATAGGTACCACTACTGTGCTTGCTTTATAGAAGTAGTAACTGGCGCATAAATTGGATATGAAGTTGCCCAAGAACACAGTGTCAGAATGTACAGGCTGCAGAGTTGTGGCTCTGAATCATTCCACGCATCGCAGTGCCTCCCAAGTATGTTCACAACACCACTGTGAACCACAACCTCAAGAGACACTCTGCCTCTCCGAAAACTAGAGTTCCACCTGCCCCCTCAGAGGTTTTTTTTTTCCCTAGCCTCTTCAGAATGTCTCATCTGTTTTCAGATTGACCCAGGCTTCTCCTATCTTAAAAAAATGTTCACATGCTTACAGCTGCTCTTTAGTGTTTTCCATTTACTTTACTTCCCCTTAGTATCTTCTCTCACCTCTCACTTTTCTTTCCTTCTGGCCCGATTTTGTCTCTAAAAGCAAAGGCCAAAACTCAGTCTTTATTTTGGGATAACTATTTTGAGCCTGCCTTCATCTTCCTGATAAGAGATGGTCTGTGAGTCCCAGAGTCTCCTGCTCTGAAGACCTAGGCCACTAAAGACATGCTCACCATGGACAAGAGACAGTATGAATTGCTGCTTCATTTCACACTTCAGGAGCTATTCTTGGTCCTCTTTAGCAATGACCAACTAAATAAATACAGACTAAAATAAATAAATAAAAGAGCAAAGACATCAATATATTTTTGGTAGCATTAAGAACTCAAGAGCTTTGTCTATTAAAAAGTGCCCTCATGGTCAGGGTTTCAAACTTTTTTCCCTTCCCATTCTACCTGCTGACTACTTTCGATGCAGTGGATACATAACTTTGTGTTCTATTCTATCTGTGGGTCAGACCCAGGGCCATCTGGCCGATCTCTAATGAGGGCATAGTTTTCTACTCCTAATTGAGCTCCCTGCTAAGATCAGTCTGTCTGCCTTAATGTGGATGTTTGCCACCTACTGGTGATTGTAAATATTCCTTATGTACCTGGCACCCATAGGTTAGTCCGCTGAGGCTCCTTCAGGCGTGTGATGGGCCTGCCAATGCTTCTGCTGAGTCTTCCCCTGTAGAAAAGTTGATGGGGCAAGCTGCTCAGTGAGCAGGCAGCCACACTTATATGTATTTGTTATTATTGTGTACTTGGCTAGTAAGAGGTTACTAGGGATGAGCTTACTAGGCATCACAGTACAGTGCTAAAGAATACTTCCTACACTGAGTCTAGGGGAACTAGCCACACATTTCTATCCTGGGAACCAACATGATGGATTCATTCAGTCTTGAGTGAATATTGATAGAGGTCTTACTCTGTGCAAAGGACTCAACTCAATAGAGGTGGAAAGAACCTGAAGAGAGTGATAAAATCCCACTCCAGGAATTAAATATTCTTACCAGGAGGGGAAAGGAAAGGGCAAGAGGTTTTTAAACAATAGGTGATGGGCTAAACCAGAAATCTTGAATTAGGTATCAAGCCTCAGGTGGCAATTTGTCAAGTTACTAGTGCTGGAATTCCCACTGTTAGTCACACAGATTTTCCACAGACAGACAAAGTGCAGCAGACGAGACTTGACAGTATTCCCAGACCCAAGATTCCCATCTCCATAGCCAGAGCGTTCAGGGGAAAACCCGAGCAAGGTGAGACTCCAAACCTTGGGAGCCTGATGAGGCTGTCAAGACGAGTACCTAGGCACATGGAAGCACAACAGAATTGAATTACTAGAGCTGGATTACAAGGTGGAGAGTCAAGCTCAACAAGAGGATCCCATGACTTTAAATAGAAACTATAGTCAGAGCAGAATGAAGATGCAGAGGAGCCTGGTATCAATTCACCATGTTAGCCTCAACACAGTTTCCTAATGCCCAGGGTCAGAGTTAAGTGTAGTAATGGGCAAACCTTCAGCATGGTATCCTCTGCTTCAGTTGTGTAGAGACCAAGGCAGGGCATTGTTGTTGTTGTTAAGTGCCGTTGAGTCAGTTCCAACCCACAGTGACCCTGAACAGGGTTTCTGAGGCTGTAAATCTTTATAGGAGCAGAAAGCTCATCTTTCTCCCGTGGAGCAGCTGGTAGTTTCAAACTGCTGACCTTGCGATTCTCAACCCGATTTGTAACCACTATGCTACCAGAGTTCCTTAGGTAGGGCATGAGGGGCAGGAAACTAGGCAAAGCAGGACAAGACAACTATTTGGAACCAATCTTGGTGGTTTTCTGCAGGTTAGGTGACATGGTGGTGGGTTCTCCCTCCTTTCTGAGTTTGATTAGGACTTCCCAAAAACTCTTGTAAAGAACTAAAAATAGCAAAACAACAATATATAATGTTTTATAGAGTTCTGAGGGGGGTTGTGATTCAACCCCTGTTACAACCCTAAAGGATAGAGGGATTCTGATCGAAGTATAGAGAAGTTCATAAATTTGACCACGCAAGTGGAAGAGAGAAGATTTTTATTGTGAAAACTTGCATTGCCAGCTTGATAAATAGCACTCAGAGGATTGTCTTGCTGATATGCCCCATGGGAATTTTCAGTAGTCTTTGTTAAACCAGGCAAAAGTGGTGGTGGTGGTGGTGGTGTTAGGTGACATCCAGTCGGTACCAACTTAATAGCGACCTTATGCACAACAGAACGAAATGCTGCCCGATCCTGGGCCAACCTCACTATTGTTGCCACGCTTGAGCCCATTGATGCTGCCACTTGGCCATTCCATCTCTTTGGGAGTCTTCCTCTTTTTCTCTGACCCTCCACCTTACTAAACATGATATCCTTCTCTATCAACTGGTCCCTCCTGACAGTATGTCCAAAGTATGAGAGACGAATTTTGGCCACAAGGCAAAAGTATAGCTAACCTTTTATTCCTCAGACTTTGGACAGAGAATACAGATTTCAGTCTGCCTTAATCTGTTGGAGTATCAGTGTGAAAGGTTCCCCTAAAAGGCAACTGGAAAGGAAGACAATAGACATTAATCTTATCAGCCCAAATTCATGCCAACTGACTCCAGAATGGAAGAGGGACAAAGAAGAGCAGGAAATTTCAGTGCACCTCTTGGTTTTGTCCTTGTGATTAGAAGCAGGTGAACTTCTCCTTACTTCCATTACTCATGTGTAAAGTGAGGATCAGATAGTAGTAGTTACCTCAAAGGGTTGTGGTGATAACGAAATGTTAGCCTGTATAAAATACTTACAGCACTACCTGTATAGAGTTAGTTAGCTTGTGTATTGAGAGTGTAGCGCACTGATACAAGCATTCTGTCTAGTATTTTTTGAATAAACAATTTATTCCCCCAATCCTGCTAAGAGGCATTAGTGTGTCACAACACACATGTATAGTTGTACTAACAGAGGCAAAGCTCAGTGCAGTGGAGGGAGAGCAAGCACTTGTGGAGGGTGTGAGCAGAGTGGGCTCAGATCCCTGCTCTGCTACTGTGTGCAACCTCCTCAATCTCATCTATAGAATGGGGATCAAGTGACAAGATGTTGTTGCACATGCTAGAGATAGTGTATGTGCAGAGCTGGAAATATTCATTTAACAAGATACACATGGACCAGCTAGATGCTAGCTCTCAATGCTTGTGGTTACCTGATTTATATATTAAATGCAATTTCCAAGTGGATACAACACTCACAGGAAGCCTGAATGCCAGAACCAAAAGCAATTCTGATTAACATCCTATCCAGGAGAGGTCTGGACTGCTCTCAATGAGCAACACTTCTAGAAAGAGTCCTCTGAATTAAAGTGGTCAGATTGGTCGATCATCTTAATGGAATGCTCTCAAGTGGCAGACCACAGGCTAAGTCTAAAGAGAGTTTACCTGCTTCTAATCACAAGGACAAAACCAAGAGGTGCACTGAAATTTCCTGCTCTTCTTTGTCCCTCTTCCATTCTGGAGTCAGTCGGCATGAATTTGGGCTGATAAGATTAATGTCTATTGTCTTCCTTTCCAGTTGCCTTTTAGGGGAACCTTTCACGATGGTGTAATGTCGATGTTCTCCCATGTAAACTATCACTCACGAACTCAAATCTGTGAAGGAATCCATGTCATTGCAGCCCTAGGAGTCAGAATCAGCCTGATGGCAATGACAGATTGTTTGGGTTTGGGTGGAGAAATCCAGACAGTGTGGCTCCAGAGCCATTGCTTTTCACCAGAGTCTCAAACAAGAAGGTGAGGATAGGTGAGACTGCTCCAGGCAGGGGAGAAGCGCTGTGCAAAGGGCCTGGGGCACAGACAAGCAGGGCCTTTAGAGTCTTCCAAGGACATTCCAGAGACCCAAAGGACATGTGCAGGGCCATGTGCCATCCTGCTCTTCTCACAGATAGACTCCAGTGACGATGACTGCTGGCATTTGCCAGACCCAGAACTAGTAACTCCAGATATGGAGACACATGTGGCACCAAACGATCTGGGCCCCCTGAGTGTTGCCCCATCTCCCAGCCTTCAAAGCCATCCTTTCCCAATGATTATCATCAACCCCTTTCACCATCTGCAATTACCCCCAACCCCCATTTTCACAGATGACCTCAGCAGCACTTTAGAGTCCAGATTTATACCACGTTTTTTTTCTAAATTTTTTGTGTAAATTGAGTGATAGTTTACATGGGAGAACATCGGCATTACACCATCGTTTCATTGCAATGATTACAATCTCCTCCGTGCATCATCATTCAACAGTATTTTCTTCCATTCCCTTTTTTTTTTTTTGGTGGGGGGTGTACACAGAAACAACACTCAGGAATATATAATAATTTCAACAACCAAAGAGCACATTCTGTAAGCTTGCCTCCTGGCCTCCAGTACCCAGTCCCTCTCTTTCCATGAGCCTGGAGCTCTCAGTCCTCAGCTGCCCCCTCTCTCTGCCTCCATCTTTGGTGTCACTGCTTCTCTGGATAGGGTCCTGCACCCCACTTGTGCTCTTCTCCCTTGGCCATCCTTACTTTTTTTTTTGAGGTTAAATAACCTTTATTTTAGGGTCAGTTATAGCCACAAAAGGTTACATTTATTCTACTATCTCTATTTTTTTTTAATCAAGAAAAACAGTAATAAAATGTTTTATAGTTAAGCTAGGCATTCCTTAATCCCTATTTTAAGGATATCAGGTGTAAAGGAGAGAACAACATGAAATGATGCACATAGTTCAGTTTCTATAGGCCTATGCTGTGATTTGCCTTTAAAAAAAAAAGTCTATGAAAAGCGTCGTGAGAAGAGGCAAACAAGAAACTCTGAAAAACTAGCCAGTGCTCACAGGTGAAGACTCTTCCACTTCTCTTTCGCTAATTTTTGCATCCCAATTCACTCTACATTCAGTCAGTAGCCTGAAGAGGCTGCCATTTCTACTCCCTAAAGCACAGGTAAAAGCCCTCCTGGATATATTGTTGTTAAGTGCCGTCGAGTCGGTTCCGACCCATAGCGACCCTGTACAGGGTTTCCGAGGCTGTAAATCTTTACGGGAGCAGAATGCCTCATCTTTCTCCCACGGAGCGGCTGGTAGTTTCGAACTGCTGGCCTTAAGTTTCGCAGCCTGAGTCAACGCTCTCCTTTTTCGTGTAGAGGAACCCAACTGATTTTTGTATGTTGATCTTATATCCTACCACTTTGCTGAATCTTCCAATGAGGTCTAGCAGCTTTTTTACTGAGTCTTTATGGTTTTCTACATATAGGATCATACTGTTTGCAAATAACGTTTTACTTCCTCTTTGCCAATTTGGATACTTTAAATTTCCCTGTCTTGCCATATAGCTTTTGCTAAGACTTCTAGCACAATATTGAATAGGATTGGTGACAAAGGGCATTCTTGTCTGATTCCTGTTTATAGAGGAAAGGCTTTCAGTTTCTCTCCATTGAAAGTAATCTAGGCTGTTAGTTTTGTATATATGCTCTTAATTATGTTGAGGAATTTCCCTTCAATTCCTACTTTGTTAAGGGTTTTTATCAGGAATGGATATTGGATTTTGTCAAATGCCTTTTCTGCATCAATTGATGTGATCATGTGGTTCTTTTCTTTTTACTTATTTATATGGTAGATTACGTTGATAGTTTTTCTAATGTTGAACCACCCTTGCATCCCTGGTATGAATCCCACTTGATCATGATATATTATCTTTTTAATGTGCTGCTGGATTCTGTTGACTAGGATTTTGTTGAGAATTTTTGCATCTAAGTTCATGAGGGACATTGGTCTATAATTTTCTTTCTTAGTAACGTCCTTCCCTGGTTTTGGTATAAGGGTTATACTTGCTTCATAAAATGTATTAGGAAGTTTTCCATCGTACTTTATATTCTGGAATAATTTGAGTAGAAATGGTGACAGCTCTTCCCTGAATGTTTGGTAGAACTCACCAGTGAAGCCATCTGGGTCTGGACTTCTTTTGGTTGGGAGTTCTTTAATGGCCTGATCAATTTATTCTTTTGTCATGGGTCTGTTCAGGTTTTCTACTTCACTTTGTGTAAGTTTAGGTAGATCGTGTTTTTCTAAAAATGTATCCACCTTTTCTAAGTTTTCAAATTTGTTGAAGTACAACTTTTTATAGTATTCTGTTATAATCCTTTTAATTTCCTTTGGTTCCGTTTTAACATTGCCCATGTGGTTTCTAATGCGTGTTATTTGTGTCTTCTCCCTCTCATCTTTTGTTAGGTTTGCCAGTGGTCTGTCAATTTTGTTAATCCTTTCAAAGAACCAGCTTCTTGTCCTGTTGATTCTTCCTATAGTTTTTTTTTGTTTTCTATCTCATTTATTTCTGCTCTAATCTTTATTATTTCGTTTCTTTTGGTGACTGTAGGTTCCCTCTGTTGGTCTGTTTCTAATTGTTGTAGATGCTGTGGTAATGTGCTAATTTTGGTGCTGTCTTCTTTTTGGATGTGTACATTTATTGCAATAAATTGTCCTCTCAGCACCACTTTCACCATGTCCCAAAGATTTTGGTATGTTGTGTTTTCGTTCTCATTTGTTTCTAGGAACTTTATGAGTTCATATTTAATTTCTTCTACTACCCAGTTGCTTTTCAGCAGGGTATTATTCAGTTTCCATGTATTTGACTTTATTTCCTTGGTCTTCCTATTGTTGATTTCTAATTTGATAGTGTGGTCTGAGAAGATGCTTTGTAGTATTCTGATATTTGTAAATTTACGGAAGTTGATTTTGTGGCCTAACACAAGGTCTATTCTGGAGAATGTTCCATGTGCAGTGGAAAAGAATGTGTATTGTGCAGTTGTTGGGTTGAGTGATCTGTACACATCTATGAGGTCCAGTTGGCTGATTGTTTGTTTAATTCTTTTGTGTCTTTGTGAAGTTTCTTTCTGGTTTTTCTATCCATTTTTGAAAGCGTTGTATTAAAATTGCCCACTATTATTGTAGATTTGTCTGTTTCTTTCTTCAAATCTGTTAGAGTTTGCTTTATATATTTTGGCACTCTTTCATTGGGAGCATAGATATTTATTATGGTTATGTCATCTTGTTCAATTGTCCCTTTAGTCATGAGATAATGTCCATCTTTATTTATTATGCTGGTTTTTACCTTAAAGTTTATTTTATCAGTGATTAGTACTTCCACTCGTGTTCGTTTTTTATTGCAATTAGCTTGGTATATTTTTTTCCATCCTTTGACTTTTAATCTGTTTTTGTCTCTGTGGGTAAGATGTGTCTCTTGTAGACAGCATATTGAAGGATCTTGTTTTCTTATCCATTCTGCCACCCTCTGTCTCTTAACTGGTACATTTAATCCATTTACATTCAGTGTAATTATC
>NW_006408653.1:4690986-4705939 GCF_000296735.1 Chrysochloris asiatica
TTGACTATATGGCAGCAGTTGCTGTCTGTTCTTGGGTAATATAGGGAGAGAAAGAGTCCCCCAAAGGTAAAAGGGAGAACATAAAACAGTAACAGCAAAAAATCGGGGGGTGAGGGAGGACAACAACAACAACAAAAACTAGATTGGATACTATAGTCTATAATCGCAGAAAGAGGAGAGGAGGGAGAGAAGAAGAAAGAAAAAAAAATCTGTAGCCTAATATGAGTATCAAAGCTGTTTGAACTGCAAGGTCGGCGGTTCAAACTCTCAAACTCACCGGCTGCTCCTTGGAAACCCTATACAGGGTCGCTATGGGTCGAAACTGACTCGACATAATTTAACAACAACAATATGAATATGACTTTAAAGTCCTCTTTCAGCTTCTTGCCTTCAAGGCCATCTAATAGATTTCATAATGCCACAGTTAGTTGTTTTGCTATATCTCAGGATTTAATTTAATTTTCGGCCTGTTTTGTTTTTAAACACCCTTTACCTCTCCACCCACACCCCTTGTTCTGGCATTTTCCCTTTTTTAAAAAAAAAAAATCAAACAGTTCAGGGCTGGCTCTTGGGCTGAGAGTAATCTGTGCACATGCATGGCAGAAGAACCCACCAGTGGTAGGGATGGGGGGTGTCCTCTCGCTCAGGCAGAAAGGACACCCTCATCCCCTCTAGTCACCAGAATGGAGGTGCATAAACAGTGGGTGGCCAATGAACATATACCAAAAAAAGAAAAGAAAATCAGAACAAAGCAAAACCGACAAAGTGTATTATCTACCTTTGCTCCAAGGTTCCCGCGGCATTATTCCAAGGTGGGTGTGCTCCCCAGCTTGATCTTGCCGTTTGGTCTAGCCCAGGTTGTCAGCTCTGACTGCCAAGCCTAGCAGATTCAAAAGTACACAATTTCTACCTCCACTACAAGTTCCACCAGCTAAAAGCCTTTAAACCCTCCAAATATTCCTAGATATGTGGTTCAGAGTCACTGAGCTCCGCCCTGAATCCCCCTCGCCTGGTATTCTGTGGTATTGCCAACAGCGAACTTCACTGCACCTCTACCCTATCCGCCATCAAGTCCCACCGCCTACTTGTCTATACCATATTTTTTTAATGTTCATATTTCTCTCAGAAATTTCCTACTTCCCAAATACCAAACATAATTATTTGAACCAAGCAAATTACACCTAATACCTTTCAGATAACTAGACCTATAAATAGTATGTTTAGATCAAGGACAAAACACACCAGAAAAATATTATAATACTTCAGTTTTCCACCAAACATGTCTCACCGCCACCCCTTCACTCTCCATGCCAAGTATGTTTTTCTCCTGTCTTTTCACATTTGCATAAATGTCTAGTCCTACACTTTTGCTGTAAGTGATAGCCATCCCCAAATTGGTCTTCTCTACCAAGAAAATTTCTTCCTCTTGAGGTGCCCTTCTCTCTCCCCATTCTCCTCTGCAGGGTCATTTCCTTCCCAGGCAGGCTAGCTGCCACCAAGTTCCTACCTAATGCCAGAACTCGTACATATTACGTTAAGAAGACCAAGGGCACTTTTTGTAAGTTTTTATATCTAGAGAGATGAGTTCAACATGTACAGGACAAATCTGGAAGGGCAATGATGGCAAAATGTTAAACAGTGCTTATATCTATGGGTCTGATGATAAATGATTCATGTGGTGCTGTAGGATCAGCACTGGACTGTGAACCACAAAGTTGGAGGTTCAAACCCACCTGCCAGTCTCGGAAACACTATACAGGGTTACTATGAGTTGGAACCACCTTACCAACACTTAACAACAACAATATGTATTCATTTTTGTTCTGTTTTGTGGTTTGCTTATTTGTATTTAGCCAGTGGTTACGAATTGGGGTGTGAACCTTAAGGCCAGCAGTTCGAAACTACCAGCTGCTCCTTGGGAGAAAGATGAGGCTTTCTGCTCCTGTAAAGATTTAAGATCAAAGAGCACAGCCTTCGATATGGATTACATCTCAATGTCAAGAAAACAAAACTCACCACTGGACCAATAAACAACATTCTTATCAATGGAGAAAAGATCGAAGTTGTTAAAGGACTTCATTCTTCTTGGATCAACTATCAACACTCGCGGAAGTAGCAGTCAAGAGATCAGACAACGTATTGCACTGGGCAAATCTGCTGCACAGGAACTTTTTAAAGTGTTGAAGAGCAGAGATGTCAGCTTGAGGACTAAGGTGTGCCTGACCCAAGCCATGGTATTCTCAATAACCTCATATGGATGCGAAAGCTGGACAGTGAATAAGGAAGATCATAGAAGAATTGATGCCTTTGAGATGTGGTGTTGGAGGAGAATACTGAAAGTGCCATGGACTGCCAAAAGAACCAATAGATCTGTTTTGGAAGAAGTGCAGCCACAGTGCTCCTTGGAGGCCAAGATGGCTAAGCTTCGTCTCTCATACTTTGGACATATTGTCCGGAGGAAACAGTCGCTGGAGAAGGATGTCATGCTGGGTAAGGTGGAGGGTCAGAGAAAAAGAGGAAGATCCCTAACGAGATGGATTGGCCAGGTGGCATCATTGATGGACTCAAGTGTGGCAGCAGTAATGAGGTTGGCCCAGGAGCAGACATTGTTTCGGTCTGCTGTGCATGGGGTCGCTATGAGTTGGTTCTGACTCGATGGCACCTGACAACAACAAAGATTTACAGCCTCGGAAACCCTGTACAGGGTCACTATGAGTCAGAACTGACTCCACGGCACATAACCACCAACAACCAATTTTTCTGTAACTAGTACTCTTTACAGAATAAAATTCATAAATATTAAAATTTTATAAAGAAGAAAGGGGGGGGCAGAGACATCCTTGCACGGGGCAAACACCCACACTCCATCTCAGCTTCCAGCTGTGGCTGGTTAGCAGTTGAATCATCTGTGCCCTTTCGGGTTCTGAGTATTCCTTATCCCTGCATGTTTAAATTTTTACCAAAGACAGCTATTGCAGTTGAGCGACTTGAATGCTGGGAAATTCCTATTATGTTTTCCTCTCCCTAGGTCCAACCTGGATCCCTTCAAGCAGTACACAGAGGACCAGATTTGGGATGCCCTAGAAAGGACACACATGAAAGAATGTGTAAGTAAATCCTGGAGCAGAGTGGTGCTGGACACTCAAGGGTAGGAGCACAGTGATGCTTTTGTCCCTGTTAGTCAGCTGCAGCTGCTCCTGCCCAGCCACCACCTGTCCCTCCACCCCCAGGATGTCTGAGGAATTGCACTGGAGAGCAGGACTTCCCAGGCATTTCAGATACATCATATCACCCAAAGTCCCCAACACCTCCACCCATGGTCACAGTGACCTTTTAATATCCACTGGAGGTCCCTGATGGTACAAGCAGTTTGCATTTGATTACAAATCTAAAGGTTGAGAGTTTGAACCCATCCAGCAGCACCACAGAAGAGAGGCCTGCTGATGTGCTTGTGTAAAGGTTTGTTGTTGTTGAGTGCCATTGAATCGGTTCCAACTTACAGCAACCCGGTTTAAGCTTTCCAAGAAGCAGTTGGTGAGTTTAAACCACCGACCTTATGGTTAGCAGTCCAGTGTTCATCCAACAGCACCACACCAGGACTCCTTGTAAAGATTACAGCCTTAGAACCCTATGGAACAGTTCTACTGTGCACATGGTGAGTCACCATGAGTCAGAGTTAACTCGATGGCAGCTTACAACAACAGTACACAGATACACATCTAGAGGAACCTCTTCTTAGCTGGTCATTCTTTTTTTTTTTTTTTTTAAGTTTTGATTGTGAATTGAGTAGTACTTTACATGGGAGAGTATCAAGTTTACACTCATTCTATCATATTTTGTTTCATTTCATTACGTGATTATAATCCCCTCCATGCATCATCATTCAACAGTATTTGCTTCTCTTCCCTCTGGTTTTTTCTTTTTTCGGATGTACACCAGACCACTCAGGAATATATAAGCATTTAACTGACCAAAGGGCACATGCTGCAAGCCTGCCTCCTGGCCGCCAGCACACAGCCTTTCTCTTTCCTCCAGTATAGAGTCTTCAGATGCTCCCTTTCTCCATGCCCTCATCTCTGCTTCCATCTCTGGTGTCGCTGTTTTTCTGGATAGGGTCCGACATTCCGCTCATGCTCTTCTCCCTTGATGGTCCTGCGGTCCTCTGTTCCTGGTCTATAAGATTAACTACTCCTTTTTTGTTATAAAACTTCTACCTTTACAATTGTGACAATCACAATTAGTCATGATAACAATTACTCACTATTGAACCATAAAAATCTTATCCCCATCTCCTTTTACCAGATCCATCTAGACAAGATGAAAGCTATTCAGTAGGGATTCTACCTTCCCCTGCACCCTCTGAAACTAAATTCAATTCTCTTTTGAAAACTTATAAGCTAATCACTTCGTGCCTTTATAATCCCCCCTCCCCATTTTAAGTAGCCAATGTCTCTAAGTTGCCCATCCCTATCTACCCTATATACAGAGGGGATAGGTTTGATCCTTGATGTGAAGACTCCTTCCCTCTCTGTTGGTATTTTGAGCTACTGCATCCATAAGTATAGGTCAGGTTCATGAAATTGTTAACTGGTCATTCTTGCATCTGTTTCAGAATCATTCATTTTTGCCCCTGCATTTTGACAGCATTTAGCTTTTTATCCCTCTAACCTCCACTTTCCCTCCCTAGATTGCTCAGCTACCTCTGAAACTTGAATCTGAAGTGATGGAGAATGGGGATAACTTCTCTGTGGGGGAGCGACAGCTCTTGTGTGTGGCGAGAGCCTTGCTCCGGCATTGTAAGGTGAGCTGATTTTTTGAGGGGGTGGCAGTTGGTTAGACAATAGGGGGGAAAATGAGAAGAACCCTGACAGAGTCTGGCTCTGAGCCTGGAGACAATTTCTGAGAGTATACCCAGGACACGTTTAGTTGACCACAACAGGATTTGGATGTAAGGGTGGTTTTCTCTTCTTTTTTCTGTTTAAAACATCCTGGAGCCCTTAGTGTTCAAGGACTTCTTTTGTTTCTGGCCAGTAAACAGTTGTAATACTGGAGACCATAGGCTTAGAAGATTTTAAAGCTGTCAGAAACATCAAGGTCATCTACTCAAGAAAAGGGACATTCAGAAAGATTAATGATTCTGCCTAACGACGGTCGCAAAGCAAGACGGGACAAGCATTTTAATAGATCAGTATTATATATGGACACCTTTTTTTTTTTAGAAATCAAGGGAAAAGTGTTTAAAGCCCTATCAATTCAAAGCAAAACAATGTTTATATGAGTATCTACTTACAATAAAAACAATACGCAGCATAAAATCTAAATAATGAAATCACTAATAAACCTAGTGTTTAAGGAATTTACTATGTCCTTCCCTCTTCTCTCCTTATTGTCTGTCTGGACTCAAACGTGAAGAGGTGGAAGACTGGGCAGTGTTCCATTCTGTTATACTTAGGGCACCAGGCCAACTAACAACAACTTTCTCCTCTACTTCCCTGCCAGATACTGATTCTAGATGAGGCCACAGCTGCCATGGACTCAGAGACAGACTTATTGATTCAAGAGACC
Source organism: Chrysochloris asiatica (assembly GCF_000296735.1). Taxonomy (NCBI): domain Eukaryota; kingdom Metazoa; phylum Chordata; class Mammalia; order Afrosoricida; family Chrysochloridae; genus Chrysochloris; species Chrysochloris asiatica. Next base: position 4,696,552 of record NW_006408653.1, read on the forward strand.
ATCCGAGAAGCATTTGCAGATTGTACCATGCTGACAATTGCCCACCGCCTCCACACAGTTCTAGGCTCTGACAGGATTATGGTGCTGGCCCAAGGACAGGTACTAAACCCTTAAAGGACTTTGGCTTAGCATGTGACCTCGTACAAGAGGAAAACTGGCCCCAAGCAGGGCTGGGCTGGTTGTCATTTTAGCGCCATTTCTGAACATTTACACACAAATGGCTATGGCAGCTGAGTTCAGAAGCATTCTCAGTGGGTTTTTGTTTTGCTTTTCTACTTATGCTTTTGTTGCTTATCAACAGTTGTGCTTTGATTTAGACCTGAGATCACATGTACCAGGAGCCTTCAAAAGTTCATGGAAAGGCAAAATTACAAAAACTAATTGTTGTGTTGTTCTTAAGTGCCATTGAGTTGGTTCCGAGCCATGGCAACCCTGTTACAGGGTTTCCGAGGCTGTAAATCTTTACGGGAGCAGAAAGCCTCAACTTTCTCCCGCGGAGCATCTGGTAGTTTCGAACTGCTGACCTTAAGGTTTACAGCCCGATTCGTAACCACTATGCTACCAGAGCTCCTTGGGCATGATCAGATACCTTGAGGAAATGATTTTCTGGGTATCAGTGCTCAGGATCATTGTCTCTGGGAACACCATGGTCAATTGGCATAACAAAGTCCACAAAGACAACGTTCTACATCCTACTTTGGTGAGTAGCGTCTGGGATCTTAAAGCCATCTGAGGTGCAACTATTGGTCTCTCCTTGTCTGGAAGAAATAAAAGTGATGAGAATTGAAGGTGCTTGGAATTAATTAGTCCAATGGAACATGTCAACATCAATCTCCTGAGATCAGAAGAAGTAGATGATGCCCGGTTACCACTGCCAACTGCTCTGAAAGGGATCACACTGAAAGGTCCCAGATGGAGTGGGAGAAAATGTGGAAGAAAACTCAAAATCATAAAAAAGGTCAGGCATACTGGTCAGATAGAGACTGGTGGAACCCTGAGACTAAAGGCCCTTTGATGACCCTTCAGGTCTGGAACTCAACTCATCCCTGTGACGCAGTTTTCAACCTAATGGTAGATAGGTATATGGAGGGAACAACAGCACTAGTGAGGTACACATGCCATAAAAGGGTCAAGCGTTGACCTAAGGACAAAATTCAGAAGGGTGAGGAAAGAAGGAGGAATGGAAATAAGAAACACAGGGAGGACGTGGGATAAGTGATATTATATTGAGGGGATTACAACTGAGAAGAAAGAAAAGTGTGTGGTTTGTTGAATGTAAAACAGATGATCTGTTCTGTAACCTCCACTCAATTCATAGTAAAAAGCTAAAAAAAAAGAAAAATGCCATTATCTTTTCATCCCATTTTTCATGAACTTTTTGAAGCCCCTTTGTACTTGTTGTTGTTGTTAAGTGCTGTGGCGTTAGTTCCAATACATAGCCACCCTATATAGGGTTTCTGAGGAGTGGCTGGTGAGTTTGAACTACCAACTTTGAGGTTCAGACCAACCTTGCCGTCCAGTGCTTATCATACAGGTGCCACACCAGAACTGCCCTTCGTACTTAGTGATTCATTTACATTCACAAGAATAGCCCAAAGCAGCTGTGAAACCAGCCACCCTAGTTTGCTTTTTGCGATCATGTCATGCTGCTGTTACAGGCCATCCACACTCTGGCCCTGGCCCAGCCTTCTTAATTTGCTCCTCTCTTGCAAGTGCTGTTGACTATAGACAGTTTTGAATCCTCTAAACTTGATCTGATAGTAATGGTGTACCTGCGCTAGTCCCCCCTCCCCCATTAGACTATAGCTCCCTGAGGGCCTGTGTTGTACCTCATTCATCTTTGGGTCTTTAGCAGTGCTTAGTACTATAGTGTTTTCTTACAATAGTTACCTAAGTGAATGCAGAACAAATAACTTCTATGAGTGCCCCTGAGATGGAAGTATATAAAGGATTTGGTAGAACTAAGGAGCCATTTATAACAACTTGTCTTCTGTTATTATTAATAATGGGTAGTATAATAGCTACTATTTGTTGTTGTTGTTGTTAGGTGCTGGTACAGACTCATAGCAACCCGATGTACAACAGAACAAAACACTGTTATTATTGAGTGTTTATTGTATGCCAGCCACTGGGCTAACTGCAGCATACAATCAATCATGCCAACAACTGAGAAAGATACAGATAATGTTGGCTGTGTTTTACAGATTAGGAGAAAAAGGATTCCCACCCCCTACCCCCCCTTACTGTTTGTAGAGCCCTGGTGTGGCGCTGTGTGTTAATGTGCTGGATTACAAAGTCAGTTTGAACTGCGAGGTCAGTGGTTGAAGCTCACCAGCCACTTGTCGGAAACTCTATACAGGATCACTATGGTTGGAACTGACTCGACGGCACTTAACAACAACAACTGTTTATGGAACCTTTTTGACCCATTACGTAGAAATGTTCAAGATTGGTCTTTCCTTTGGTGGTGTTAGTGGGAATTTTTTTTTTAAGAAAAAGGAAACTCTTGTGTGCATGGCCCCCAATTCAGGAAAGTTTGAGACTGACCTCCTTGTCTTGCAGGTTGTGGAGTTTGACACCCCATCGGTCCTTCTGTCCAATGACAGCTCCCGGTTCTATGCCATGTTCGCGGCTGCGGAGAACAAGGTTGCTGTTAAGGGCTGACTCCTCCCCCACGATGACGTCGTCTTTATCTGGAGCTCGCCATTCCCTGCCTGGTGCAGGCCCCTCAGCGGCTCCTCCTGCCAAAACCTGGCCTTTCCCGATTTTATCTCTCGCACAGAAGTTCAGGATTGGCTTTTGTGTTTTACTTTTAAGGAGAGTCGTATTTTGATTATTGTATTTATTCCATACTCATGTCAACAAAATTTAGTTTTTGTTCTTGATTGCACTCTAAAAGGTTCAGGGAACCGTTATTATAAATGTATCAGAGGCCTATAATGAAGCTTTATACGTGTAGCTATATCTATATGTAACTGTGTACATAGCCTATATTTACAGTGAAAATGTAAGCCGTTTATTTTATATTAAAATGAGCACTGTGCTAATAGCAGTGCATATTCCTTTCTATCATTTTTGTACATTTTGCTGTACCAGAGATCTGGTTTTGCTATTAGATTATAGGAAGGGTAGCATTTGTTCTTCCCAAGCTGGTTGTTTCATGGTGCCAGGTGTTCGGGGTGTCCAAAAAAGCAAGACATGTGGCCATCATGGGCCCTTCAGTGGTCTTCTCCTCAACCCCTCTGTTGGGGCCGGGATCGGCGAAGATCATGCAGAACGCCGTGGATTCTCAGGGCTCCTGCTTTCTGTCCTGTATCACTTCACTGTTTGTCAGGAGAGTAGTGGGGCAAGGCCCCAGACCCCATTTTGACTCCCTCCATTGGAATGAGAAGCACAGAAACATTCCTCGGAGAGAGGGAGTTTCCTTCCTGACTTCCTCTTTTTGCTGTTTTTCCTAACCAAGAATCAGTCTATTCACAGAGTGTCCCACTGCCTCAGGTTCCTCACGCTGGCCACTGCACAGAGCTATCCAGCTCCTAGACCTGTTGGCTCCAGATGCTGGAGCCAGCTGCTGCTTTACAGGTGGTACTTTTTAATTTGCCTGTACCCACACCTCCACAGCTCAGTGACAGGGTTCAGGATTTTGTGGGTTTGTGTTTCCTTTCTCACTGCAGCTGTCGCCCAGTCTCCCTTTCTCTCTTTCTCTCTCTCTCCAAAGTCAGAGACTTTAAGCAGCTCTTGCTAATCAGTGTCTCACACTGGCCTAGAAGTTTTTGTACTGTAAAGAGACCTACCTCAGGTTGCTGATTGCTGTGTGGTTCCGTGTGTTCCCGCAAACCCTCCTCTTGCTGTGGAGCCGGTAGCTCAGGTGGGCGTGGTCGCTGCTGTCATCAGTCGAGTGGTCAGCGTCGCATGTCGCGACCAACTAGACATTCTGTCGCCTTAGCATGTTTGCTAAACACCTCGTGGAAGCAAAACTCTGAAAAAGTGAATAAAATTATTTTGGATTTTGTAAAACTCTTGGTGTGTAAACTACTTCTCTGTGAGTGGCTGTGGAATACCCCAGCCGAGGGTTTGAATATCCAACCCTGGCGTTCCATCTGGTGACAGCCAGCAGCAGAGCTGGTGGGCTGCAAGGGGCATGGGACCCAAATGTCTGGAAGCATTATGTTGTGCCTTAGTCCCTACAGCCTGTGTTTGTGGGCGTGGCCACCAATGAAGCTGTTGCTTTAGGATGGCAAGCGGAACAGGAAATGGCTGTAGTGAGGTTGGTGGTCATGGCGAAATATATTTACTCAAACAGTGCAATAACCCAATATAACTCCAATGGTTAAGTACTTGGTATTAAACGAAAGTTCTGACAATCTACTTTCAAAAGATCATGACCACTGATGTCAGATTGGCACCAACAGCTCCACAGATTGATAGGAAACTTCAAGGGTAGTGAGTTTATGTTAAAGAACAATTCAGAAAAGGAGTCTGAGAATGTTACATAACTTAATATAATTAATATCATCAACTCCATGGCAACTGGGTTAGCCAGTCCGTACAGATTAACCCACTGAGAATTAAGAACCCCAGAACCTATTCTAAGCTTTCTGAATACGTCATGTTGGAGAGAACCAGGAAAAGCTGCTTTTATACTGATACTGGTTCTACGGACCATCAACAAATCACATTTTAAACCCAGCCTTTTTGAAAATTTAGGAGACTTGGCTCTAATGTTAAAAATGCAGTTTCTCAGTTGTTCACATTTAAAATGCTCAGTAGCCACTCACGACTGTGTTCGATAATACAGATATAGAATGTTTCCATCACTAAAGGAAGATCTGCGGCTGCGGGGCAGCACTGATCGCAATAAAATACAAACCAAATCCACTACCACGGAGTCAATACTGACTCATAGTGACCCTGAATAGGGTTTCCAGGGTTGTAAATCTTTATGGGAGCGGGAAGTCTCATCTTTCCCTCACGGAGCGGCTGTGGTGGGTTTGAACTACCAACCTTGGGGTTAACAGTCCTACAATGCTACCAGGACTCCTTGATCTAAACAAAGAGCCCCTTTATTGTTGCACTGGATTCACCTTCCAAGAAGGGCGGCAGGAGGAGCCACTCCTCAGTCTGACTGTTGAGGCTGTTGCTTGTGGTACAGATACCGCTTCTGTTCAGTTATGTTCTCTAGGACCTCTTCCCCTACCACCTCTCTAGACCAGCCTTGTCCTCTTAAAAGGAAACATTTCCCTTCCTTATCTCTCCCAGAGTGGATTCTCTGCCACCTGTACAGCGACAATGTGGCTTGGTCTCTCTTCTTAGTACCAGCCTCAAACACTGGTCGTCTCCCAGGTGCCTCAGACAGACTCCAAATGGACCGCTGCTCCTTGTACCTCTGACCTCCTAGTCTTGCAGGCTAGAAATAGATTCATTTCTTGCCCCTTCCCTGCTAATTCAGTCACATCACAGGTCCTGTTCTCCCCCTTCTCTCTCTCCTTCCACCCTCTTTCACATCTACCTCCCTTCTTTTTGATATTGTAGTTAGAGCCTCTTAACCTATCCCCCTGTATCATGGTTTCTCTCTGAGGCACTGCTTATATTACTGCAATATACAGAGCGAAAATGCAAGGTGAATCAAATACTGCACACACCAAATGTCTTTAGGATTCAGTTAGACTGAGAATAATTTATATTCTTTAACTTCTTCTCTGTGCAATATTCTAAAAAGAGGCCATATGTTTTTCACACTGTTTTCTCACTCTGGAGGTCTTTAACCTTCTCTTATCAAATAAAGCCATGCTCTTTCTTTTAAAACTCATTTCAAATAGGGTATCTTCCATAAAGCCTTTCTCTCCAAACCAAATTCTCTGGGTCCCTACAACACTTTGGTTATGCAGCTATTTTAAAGTTTATTTCCTTTTGCTTTGTGTGATAATTATTTTCTTGTTGTTCTCCATGAACATAAGCTTTTGAAGGCAGCAAACCACCTAATGTTTTGATACCTCATAAATCCCTGCTATAAGTATTCTGTTTAGTATACAATAGGTACTTAGTAAGTATTGCACTGTTCAACTGGCTCTTGAATAGTGCCTTACACGTGGATGTTTAATGACTATTTGTTAATATAAATCAGTGTTACAGACTTTCATTGTGGCCATGGTGAAAGGAATTTGATTGCTTCAAAGAAACAACAAATGACATTGTGGAAAAGAGTCCTTGATGTGGAATGACCAGGAAAGCCAGAAAATAAGAGCACCAAGCATGTGGGGAAATGGATTAATGATGTGACAGCTTCTTTTGTATCCCTTCTCTGATTGATCACCTAGAAACAGTGAAAATAAATCACAGAAAGTAAGTTCAGTCAACTGGGACCTTAAAAAAAAAAAAAAAATCATTTATATTGCTGGAGTCCTGGTGTACTATAGGATAAGCACTGGACTGCCACCCACAAAGTCGGCAGATCAAACCCTCCAGCCTCTCCTTGGAAACCCTATACAGGGTCCTTATGAGTCAGAACTGATTCAATGGCTCTTAACAACAACATTGTTGAACGTGTACACAGCAGAACCTATAATTTTTACATGCACAATTCAGTGACATTGATTACATTCTTCGAGTCGTGCAGCCATCCTCACCCCCTTTTTCCTAATTGTTCTCCCCCATTAACATACCTCACTGTCCCCTAAGATTTCCATCTCATCTTTTACATCACTGTTGTCAATTTGAGTCCATATAGACATTGCATAAAAAAGCACAATGCTAAAACAGACATTATTTGCAAATTAAGCTAAACAGTCATTTCTTTTAAAGAATTCATGGGATATTTTTGGTTTCAGGTTTTAAGATTATCTCAGGGAAATCATTTTAGGTTTCATCTAACCTCTATGGCTCCAGAAAGTCTGGATTCCATGAGAATTTGAAATTCTGAGGAACTTTATCTTTTACTGATTATTACCTGTACTATTTCACACCATGTTTCTTTCTGAACTTTTTTTTTCTGATAAATGAGAAAATTGTACAGCATTTGGAAAATGCACAGAAGTGCAAATAAGAAAGCAAAAATTGCCTATAGCCTTGTGGCAAGGTGTATTTTCCAAAGATGGCTACAGCTCTATCTTCCATCTCACATGCTCCTCTGCATTGTGACCTTCTTACTCTCCTGGTATGATGCTGTGAGTTCATGCGCTCAACTGCAAAGTCGGTTGAACCTCAAGGTCGGCAGTTCAAGCTCACCAACCACTCCTCAGAAATCCTATACAGGCTCACTGTGGTTCGGAACTGAATCAACGGCACTTAACAACAACCTCAACTCTCCCATCAAGAGATGGAGTCTATTTCTCTATGCTCCTCCTACTCTTAAAATTAGGTGGGTCCTGTGACTACTTTGTCCAATAAAATACAATGGAAGTGACTCCATTCCAGTTCTACACAAAGCATTTACGTATCCTAGCAACTCACACTGCCTGCCTCTTGAAACCCAACACCTTGTACTATCTTGAGACCACCATACTGTGAAAAGTACAAGCTCCCTGGGGAGACCCTAGAGGATAAGATTCCATACAGAGATAAAAGTGAAGTCAGAGTACCAAGGCATCAACCATGAGTAGAGAAACCATTTTGGAAGTACAAGTGCCAGCCCACGCTATCTCAGCTGATTCCATTTAGATCAGAGACGAGCCATCCATCTGAGCCCTTCCTAAGTATTTGAGCAAAATGAAATATTTTATTAAGCGATGACATTTTGGGGGAGTCCCTGGGTGGTGCATATGGAACACACCAGCCTGCTAACAGAAAGGTTGACAGTTTGAGTCCATCCAGGATGCTTCAGAAAGGTCTGATGGTCTACTTCTAAAAACTCAGTCTTTGAAGAGCTTATGGAGCACAGTCTGTCACACACAGGGTCTCCTTGAGTCAGAATCAACTCAGTGGCAGCTGGTACACAGAACTACTGAAACACCCACTAACCAGAAATAGCTAATATTACATTGTTGTGTTTAGCCTTTCCTAAGCATGTATGGAGTCCTGGTGTGGCGCTGTGGGTTAATGTGCCAGACTGCAAAGCCGTTTGAACTGCAAGATCAGTGGTTCAAGCTCACCAGTTGCTCCTCAGATACCCTATACAGGGTCGCTATGGGCCAGAACCAACTCGACTGCACTTCACAACAACAAGCATGTATATTTTGCTTATTATATTTTTTTCTTTGTCAAAGTATTATGTATGCCTTTTTGGTGTTAAAATCCAAAAAGTAAATAAATGTAGAAAATGTAGAGAGTGGAAATGCATCTTAATGACACCCTACAAAGGAGGAGTCCTGGTGGTGCTGTGGGCTAATGCATCAGACTGCAAAGTTGTTTGAACTACAAGGTCGGTGGTTCAAGCTCACCAGCTGTTCCTTGGAAACCCTATACAGGGTCGCTATGGGTTGGAATCAACTTGAACAGCACTTAACAACAACAACAAAGGAGGCAACTACTGCTAACAATGCCATACTTCGCCAGTCATTTTCTTCTAAACACAGCAGCATTATTCAGAGACCAAGTGTTTTTCAAATGAAATTGAGATAATTTACATATAGAACATGTCATCATAGTCTGAGCATTTCTTATGTCATTAAATAGTTTCAAAATCATATTTAATAGTTTTATAATATTTCCTTGTGGGGACTCACTAATTTTTTCATTCAACAATTATTTATTAAACACCTATAGCAAATGAGGAGTCCTGGTGTGGCGCTGCAGGATAACATGCTGGACCACAAGGTCAGTTTGAACTGCAAGGTCGGCAGTTCAAACCCTTTACAGGGTCACTGTGAGTTGGAACCAGCTCGACAGCACTTACCAGTAAGAACAGCACAGCAAACGACAGACCCTGTGCTACTCAGTGAAAGGTTGGAGGCTGAAATTCATCCAGAGACACCTCAATAGCAAGGCTGGCAATCTGTTTTCAAGAAATTGACACATTGACAACACTATGGAGCACAGTTTTACTCTGACACACATGGGATCACCGTGAGTCCGAGTTACTCGATCACAACTTATTTCTTGTTTGGTTTTTTAAATTATTATTATAATTATTATTTCTATTAAAGGTTTTTATTGTAGATTGAGTGAAAGTTTACAGGGCATAGCATCAGTTTTACATTCAACAAATCATATACCTTGTTTCATTACATTGATTATAATCCCCTCCATGCACCTTCAGTTAACAGTATTTCTCTCTAACCACTTTAGCTTTTTGAAAAACAAACAAAAAAACCCACTCAGGCATATATAATAATTTATATCTCCAAAGGGCACATTCTGCAAATCTGCCTCCTGGCCACCAGCTCTTAGTTCTTCTCTTCTTAGTCCATGAATCTAGAGTCCTCAGCCACTCCCCCTCTCCATGACCCCATCT
>NW_006408653.1:4709114-4745685 GCF_000296735.1 Chrysochloris asiatica
ACTTCCACCCGATCCGCCATCTTGTTTGTTCTCTCTTGTTTGGTTTTAGCAACCGATAATACAGTAGTAAGTAACACACATAGTTAGATATGTGGTGTCATGGTAAGGAGTTCAGATGATGTGGTGGGTAATGTGTTAGGTTGCTAATTGCAAGGTCAGCAGTTCAAATCTACCAGCTTCTCTGAAGGAGAAAGATGAGAATTTCTGCTCCCATAAAGATTTACAGCCTTGGAAACCCTTCAGAGGGTTGCTGAGTTGAAATCAACTCAACAACAGTGGGTTTGGTTGTATCTTTTTTTAAAGATAGCGATTAGTCCAAGAATGAAAAATGAAGCAAAGACAAAAACAAAATCCCTTACCATGGAGTCAATTCCAACTCATAGAGACCCTATATAGTGTTTCTGAGACTGTAAATCCTCATGGGAACAGACAGCTTCATCTTTCTCTCAGGTAAGTTTGAACTGCCAACCTTGCAGTTACAGCCTATCCCATAGGGACACCAAATCAGAAAAGAGAATATAAAATATCAGGGCAAAATTTTAGAAACTGGCCAAGGAAAGCGTCACTGAGAAGGTGCCGTTTGAGGCAATATTTATATAAATTTTGTTTTTACGCAATCCACTTTGATGGATTTAGGTGGTTTCTGTTTTATGTTTTAGCATGTTATTACATGTGATACATTTTAAAGACAATTTCCACAACAGCATTTTGTCCTCATATGTTCTCTTTATCCAATCAGCTGTAGGTGAACATGGTAACTCCCTCCTATCTTCAGAGCAATGCAGTTGGGAGGGGCTCTGCTTGTGCACTCATTCAGGGGTCTGGGCTCCCTCCCTCTGGATACTCTGCCAACCTCTAGTCTTGAGGTTCTACCCTGGGTCCTCTGTGTTGGGAAGAGACAATATGAGATATTGAGCAGAAAGTAATTATGAGCCAGGCCCAAAGATGGGTCATGTCACTTCCACCTAAATTCCATTGGCTGTGTGCCCAGGAAGAAGACAAGATTGCTTTGGTGAACCATTTTATTAGCCATCTCTGCCACAGGTCATTAGTAGCTTGCTGGAGTCTGTGTATAGATGTGGGAAATGCCTATTGGTCTCATAAAATCCTCATGTCTATTTTATATTGATATGTTGATATATGGAGTCCTCATGTGGCACTGTGTGTTAATGAGACTGCAAGGTCAGTTTGAACCACAAGGTCGGCAGTTCAAGTTCACCAGCTTCTCCTCAGAAACCCTATACAGGGTCACTGTGGTCCAGAACTGACTCAACGGCACTTAACAACAATAACAACATGTTGGAGTTAGGATAAGCAATAGACCACAAGGTCTGTTTGAACCACAAGGTTCAAATTCACCAGCCGCTCCTTGGAAACCCATACAGGGTGGCTATGAGTCAGAACCGACTGGACAGCACCTAACAACAACATGTTGTATTTTAACCAATGTTTTAGACACAATGAGCTTTATAACTTATCAGTGGTGCCACCTTCAACAAGGGAAGAAGAATGCGCCGCTCCTTATGTGCTAAGCACTATGCTAGGCATTTTTTAAATGACCTTATTTAATGTATTCAGTCATTCCACTTGGTAGCTGTCATAGTGTGGTGCCTTGAATTTACTTGATGTCTTAATTTCAATGTCTTAATTTCCAATGTCTCAATTTCCATCAAGTGATTGGGTGGGACCATGCTGGGATTAGTTAGTTTTGCCATCCCACTGGGTTTAAAAGAGCCATCTCAGAAGCAGTAACAGATGATCACAGAACCATCAGGAAGGCAGTGCATGAGTGGAGTGTGAGATTCCTACCTGGAAAAGCAGCGACATGGAACAGCTGTAGGCATCTAGGTCCATGGACTGAGTAAAGCTGAGTGTTTGGATATTCACAGACTGGCTAAAATAGCTTTGTAAGATTTACCCAAGCAGGGCAGAGGCCAAGGGGCCACATGTCTGAGAAGCCGAAGACAAGAGTGAGGCATGTCTGCTGTCAGAATAGGGTAAAGAAGGTTGGAGGGTACAGGCATGGCTGACCTCCACTTCATAGGAATCAGCCTTGGGCTGGTTTCGAGTCTGATTCTCCTTTCCCCTTGTGAAACCAGTGGAAGTCAGATATATATATATATATATGGTTCCCACATAGTTTTTGCAGACAGATTGACTTGTGGTCCCCCAAACTATGTGTCAGCTTGGCTGGGTCATGATTCTCAGGGATTTAGCAGATATGTTATGATGCAATTCGGCAGTTATGTAATCATTCCCCCATGATGAGATCAAATATAATCAGTCAATCAGTTGTAAGTGTATTGTTGTTAAGTGTCATCAAGTCAGTTCCAGTTCATAGGGCCCCCATATAGGCTTTCTGAGTAGTATCTCATGGGTTTGAATCTCTGGCTTTGTGGTTAGCAGTCCAGTGCTTATCCTACAGTGCCACACCAGGACTCCATGCTCAGTATCATGCACAATGAATCACCGTAATCCCCTTACAGGAGTCTTGATGTTGTGCTATAGGGTAAGTACTAAACCAAAAGATCAGTTTGAATCAGAAGGCCAGCAGTTCAAACCAACCAACTGCTCTTCAGAAACCCTATACAGGGTCACTGCAGGATAATGCACTGGACCACAAGGTCAGTTTGAACCACAAGGTTAGGAGTTCAAACTCACCAGCCACTTCTATACAGGGTCACTATGAGTAGGAACCAACTTGATGGCACTTAACAACGATGTAAGTAGGCATGAACTCCACCAATGGCGCTTAACAACAATATTGTACATAATAAAGGCAGCATTCTAATCTGGTAGATGATGCTACTGCCTCTGGAGCTCTTTAAAGGCACCATGTATGAGGTGTGGGTATGTTTGTGGATGAGAATGTTCACTGCCAATGCCACTCTGTCACAGGCTTTCAGACACCAAGCCTTCTCTGAGTCCAGAGTTAATACTCCCCTCAGGCACAGCAATTGCATAGGAGTGACTTACTGCCTCACCCTTTTGGGCAAAGCTGAGGTAGCAAGAAAGCACCTTCCTGTAGAAGCCTAATGGGACACCCAGCAGAAGTCTAGGTACAGAGTTCATTACAGCCAGGCTTCCCATCATCATGTCCCCATTTACCAAGCCTAAATACTATGGAATTGTAGTGCAGAACGCTCATGGGGACAGAGGGGGTACTTCTGTACCTGTTGCCATCCAGTTAACTCTTACTCATGGTGATCCCAGGTGTGTCGCAGCCTGTCAGGTTTTCAATGGCTGAGTTTCCTGAAGTAGATCATGAGGCCTGTCTTTTGAGGCACCCCTTGTTGTTGTTGTTGTTAAGTGCCATCGAGTCGGGTCCGACCCATAGCGACCCTGTACAGGGTTTCCGAGGGTGTAAATCTTTACGGGAGTAGAAAGCCTCATCTTTCTCCCGCGGAGCGGCTGGTAGTTTCGAACCGCTGACCTTAAGGTTTCGCAGCCCGATTCGTAACCCCTAGGTGGATGTAAATCTCCAGCCTTTAGTCACCAGGCAAGTACACCACCGCTCACTGTGGGTTAATGCGCCACACTGCAAAGCCGTTTGAACAGCAAGGTCGGTGGTTCAAGCTCACTAGCTGCTCCTCGGAAACCCTATACAGCGTCGCTATGGGTCAGAACCAACTCGATGACACTTAACAACAACAACAAGCCCACTGCTCAGGGACTCCTCTGAGACTAAAACCCAAAATCGGAACCTAAAATCGGTTTTTAAAGCATCAACTACTGGCATCAAGTCAGTTGAGACTCAGAGCGATCCAATAGGACAGAGTAGAACCCTATCCTCAGGGTTTCTGAGACTAAATCAGAATCAGAAGAGCAGACAACCTCCTCTTTCTCCCTTGGAGTGGCTGGTAGATTTAAACTGCCAACCTTGCAATAAGCAGATGTTGTTGTTGTTATAGGTGCTAAAATATGCAACTCAGAGCCATTTCCCGTAGTGCTGGGCTTGCCCCCATTGTCTGGAGATAGCCTCTGAGTCTGACTCTTCTCTTAGAGATCTCAGGTCTCCCAGTCTTCCCCAGAAATAGCTACAGTCCTTTGAGGACTTCACCAAACTGCCTAGAGGTTGTCAGATCATCTGTGGTCATCCCCCCGACCCCAAGGAACTGGGGTGCATGATGCAAATGCAACACAAATGTAAACAAGGGTATAGGGCTGTCTCCCACGTCACCTCTCCTCATTTCTTCCATGTTTAGTTTTCCCTGTAGCTCCTTATTTTTACCTCTTTTTCCTCATTAGTGGAAGGAGATATGTGGGAGGCTACATATCTTGCTGGAGTGGGCAGAGTATACAACCCCCAGGCACTGAGCAGGGATTAAACTCTGGGTTTGAATAGGCCTGGAGGTAGGAGAAAGCTGCCTTTAGATCTGAGATTTCGCCCATTGTGGGAAGGGAGCAGGAAATCTAACAATCAGAGAGAAATCAAACAATTATGGGAAGTGGCCCCTTGACTGAGTCTGTTGATAGACACCTGTTCCAAAGGGAAGTCTCCTTTGTCCATGAACGTTTTGATGTTGGTGTTTTTAGGTGCCATCGAGTCTGTACTGACACACACTGACCTTGTGCACAATAGAACAAAATATGCCCGATGCTACACCATCCTCCAGTCATTGTTAAGCTTGAACCTTTTGCTGCTGCTGCTGTGCCAATTCAACTTGGGCATCATCCCCTTTTTCTGACCCTCCACTTTAGCAAGCATGATGTCCTTCTCCAGGGACTAGTCCATCATGATAATATGTCCAAAGCATGAGACACAAAGTCTCACCATCCTGGTTTCTAAGGAACATTTTGGTTGTACTTCTTCCAACACACATTTGTTCATTCTTCTAGCAGTCTGTGGTGCTTTTAATATTCTTTTCCAACACCATAACTCAAATGCATCAATTCTTCTATGTTCTTCATTATTTACTGTCTATAAAGCTATTCAGAATACCATGGTTTAGGTCAAGCACACCTCAGTCCTCAAAATGACATCTTTGTTCTCAAACACTTTAAAGAGGTCTTGTACAGCAGATTTGCCTAATGTAATACTACATTTGATTTCTTGACTACTGCTACCATGAATGTTGATAGTGAATCCAAGCAAAATGAAGTCTTTGACAACTTCAATCTTTTCTCCATTTATCATGGTCCAGCAGTGAGGATTTTTGTTTTCTTTACATTGAGTTGCAACCTATGCTGAAGGCTGTGGACTTTGTTTTCTATCTGTATTTTAAGTCCTCTTGGCTTTCAGCAAGCAAGATTGTATCATCTGCACATCACAGGTTGTTAACGAGTCTTTCTTTAATCCTGATGTCATGTTCTTTTTCATATAATCCACCTTCTCAGATTATTTGTTCAGTGTACAGACAGAGTAAGTATGGTGAAAGAATACAACCCTGGCACACACCTTTTCTGATTTTACACCATTCAGTGCCTCCTGGTTCTGTTCAAACTGCCTCTTGATCTATGCACAAGTTCATCATGAGCACAATTAATTATTCCGGAATACTCATTCTCCACAATGTTGTCCATAGCTTGTCATGATCCACACAACCATAGTTAACAAAGCACAGGTAAACATCTTTCTGGTATTTTCTGCTTTCAGCCAAGATCCATCTGACCCCTTGGTTCCACGTTCTTATCTGAATCTGGCTTGATTTTCTGGCAATTCCCTATCAATACACTGTTGCAGCCATTTTCTTAAAATCATCTTTAGCAAAATTTTAGTTGCATGTAATGTCGATGATATTGTCTGATGATTTCCCCATTCTGTTGAGTCATCTTTCTTTGGAATGGGCACAAATATAGATCTCTTCCAATCAGTTGGCCAGATAGCTGTCTTCCAAATTTCTTGGCGTAGAGTGAGTGACTCCAGTCACTGCATCAATTTATTGAAAGATTTCAATTTGTATTCCATCAGTTCCCAGAGTCTTGTTCTTTATCAATACCTTTGGTGCACCTTGGACTTCTTCCTTCAATATCAATGGCTCTTGATCATATGTTTTCTCTTGAAATGGCTGAAGATCAACAATTTCTTTTTGGTACAATAATTCTGTATATTCCTTATCTCTTCTTTTAATGTTTTCTACATCATTCAAAAACTGCCCATAAAAGCATTCAATATTTTAAGTCATGACTTGAATTTTTTCTTTAGTTATTTCAGCTTGAGAAATACTAAGTATGTTCTTCCTTTTGGGTTTTCTAACTCCAGGTCTTTGCACATTTCATTATAATACTTTGTGTTCTCGAGCTGAGCTTTGAAATTTCTGTTCAACTCTTTTACTTCCTCATTTCTTCCATTTGCTTTAGGATCTCTGCACTGGGGAACAAATTTCAGCATCTTTTCTGACATTCATTGTAGTCTTTTCCTTCTTTCTTATCTTCTTAATGACCTTTTGTGCTTTCTTCCTGTATGTTATCCCACACTTCTTCTGGTCTTCAGTCATTAGTATCTAATTCATCAAATCTGTTCTTGAAATGATCACTAAATTCAGGTGAGTTATGTTCTAGGCTAAATTTTGGCTCCAATGGATTTATTTTAATTTTCTTCAGCTTCAGCCTGAACTTGCATATGAGCAATTGAAGGTCTGCCCTTGACCTTGGTTTGGCTGATGATGTATTCAATTTGATTTCTGTGTATTTCATCTGGTGAAGTCCATGTGTATAGCCATCTTTTATGTTGTTTAAAATGGTATTTGCAATGAATAAGTCATTGGTCTTGCAAAATTCTATCATACAATCTCCAGCATCACATCTATCACCAAGGCCATATTTTCCAACTACTGATCCTTCCTCTTTGTTTTCAACCTTTGAATTCCAATCACCAGTCATTATCAATACACCTTGATTGCATGTTCGATCAATTTCAGACTGAAAAGTTAGTAGAATTTTTCAATTTCATCACCACTGGCTTTAGTGGTTGGTGCATAAATCTGAATAATAGTGGTATTAACTGGTCTTCCTTGTAGGCATATGGATATTATTCTATCACAGAAAGCATTATACTTCAAGACAGATCTTGAAATGTTCTTTTTGATGATGAATGTTATGCCATTTCTCATCAATTTGTCGATACTGGCATAGTAAATCATATGATTGTCAGATTCAAAATGGCCAATATCAGTCCATTTCAGCTCGCTATTGCCCAGGATATTGATCTTTTATGCATTCCATTTCATTTTTGGCAACTTTCAATTTTCCTAGATTCATATTTTGTACATTCCATGCTCTAATCATTAATGGATGTTTACAGCTGTTTCTCCTTATTTTGAGTTATGCCCCATCAGCAAACAAAGGTCCTAAAAGCTTCTCTATTCATGTTGTTACAATCAACTCTACTTTGAGGAGACAGCTCTTCTCCAGGCATATTTTGAGTGCTTTCCCACCTGAGGGACTCATCTTCTGGCAATATATCTGATGATATCTAGTGGTCTTCATCATACTTCAATATTCAATATTCTGGTGCTATCTGACAGTGTTCCACTGCTATTCATAAGGTTTTCAGTGGCTAAACATTCAGAAGTAGTCTGTCTCTCCTTCTTCCTAGTCTGTCTTAGTCTGGAAGATTAGCTAAAATCTGTGCATTATGGGTGTACTCTGCTGGTGTTTACAATACAATTGGCATTGTGATGAAACTAGTTGTATGATTTGTTGAATGTAAAATTGATAATCTGCCCTGTAAACTTTCACTCAATCCACAATAAAAACTTAAAATAAAATTAAAAATATGATTGGCATAGCTTCCAACATCACAGCTACTGCATGCTACCACAGTACGACAAAGTGACAGACAAACAGTGATTCATGAAGCTATGCGTTCCTTATCCATTGTTTCTCCAAGGACTATACAGGAGTCTTAGCTCTGAGAAGATGTTTCTGGGTGGAGCAACAAACAGGATGCCAACAACAGAATTGGAACCAGACTAAGTGCTACAAAGGAGTTCTCTGAGACAGGGTCAGAATCTTCACTATAGGACCAGCTCTGGTTCTCTCACATATGTTCTCTCTTAGCCTCAGTAAACCTCCTTTTGAGTTTGCTGAGCTATCCCAGCTGGGAGGCAATTGTGGAAACAGAAAAAACTTGGAGACAAACATCTGAGTTAGAATTGTAGCAAATCACCTCATTCATGTGAGCCTTCCTTTTTTAATCTCCAAAATGGCTATATAACATCTTTCAGAGTATTGCAGAGAGGGTTGGTTTAGATACTCAATATGAAAATACCTCATTCAGACAAGGTGCTCAGATAAGATATATCTTAGTTGATTTGGGTTGTTCTTAAAATACAAAAAAACAGTGGAGAAAGGGTATTAATTCTAGCCATTCTTGGTCTAGAATTCTAGAAAGGCAATAGGGAGTTCTGGTTTAGCGCTGTAGGATAAGTACCAGACTACAAGGTCAGTTTGAACTGCAAGGTTGGTGGTTCAAACTCACCAGGTGCTCCTCATAAACCCTATTCAGGGTCACTATGAGTCCAAACCAACTCTACAGCACTTAACAATGCCAACAATGATCAAGGTGACCGGAATCACAAGGAGAACAGTGAGAGGGGAGGTATGACTTGAGGGTGCACTACCACAAGGCCAATCATAGTCTATATGGGGGCTTCCCACAATCTCACAATCAAACAGACCTTGGCTAGTGCCCCAGGACCTCCAGTCCAGACCTGGAAGAGGTGCAGTGTCCCTGGGACCTGCCATCCCTGTAATCTCACCACATTCTGCCCAGGTGCCCTGGGTGTGTCTCTGTTCCAGGAGCTGCGTCCCACCCTCAGCAACCAGAACGCTGTGACCCTTGGGCAAGGGTGGGAGGGAGGAAGTTTGTCCAAGTTCAACACCTTTAGAAATGTTGAGCAGGCAATCTTCCACAGGGTAATTAACTTCTCTTTCTTAACGAAATGGCCTCAAATGCTGAATCTGATTTGTGGAAGCTCTGAGAAACATTCCTGGTCCAGGGACCAAGGTGACAGTTGGTCACAAAACAAATGACAGACTCTTCTTTCTGTCCTACAACCATCATGAGAACTGCTAGCAACATCATCAGAGCTAATAACTTCAAATCCACTTCCACCATCAACCCCCACAAAAATAACAACCACGCTCATGAATTGTTGTTAGGTGCCATCGAGTCAGAACCGACTCATAGCGACCTTATTGCACAGCAGAATGAAACACTGCCCGATCCTGGGCCAAACTCACTATTGTTGCCATGCTTGAGTCCATCGATGCTGCCACTTGGCCAATCCATCATCTCATTACGGGGGGTTGGGGAGGAGTCTTCCTCTTTTTCTCTGACCCTCCACCTTACCAAACATGATATCCTTCTCCAGCAACTGGTCCCTCCTACAATATGTCTGAAGTATGAGAGACGAAGTTTGGCTATCTTGGCCTCCAAGGAGCACTCTAGCTGTACTTCTGCCAAAACGGATCTATTGGTTCTTTTGGCAGCCCATGGCACTTTTAATATTCTCCTCCAACTCATAACTCAAAAGCATCAGTTCTTCTACTGTCTTCCCTATTCACTGTCTTGCTTTCATATGCATATGAGGTTATTGAAAATACCATGGATCGGGTCAGGCACACCTTAGTCTTCAAGCTGACATCTTTGCTCTTCAACACTTTAAAAAGGTCTTGTGCAGCAGATTTGCCATTTGCATTAGTAATACGTCGTTTGATTCCTTGACTGCTGCCTCCATGAGTGTTGATAATTGGTCCAAGAAGAATGAAGTCCTTGACAACTTCAATCTTTTCTCCTTTGATAAAAATGTTGCTTATTGGTCCAGTGGTGAGGATTTTTGTTTTCTTGACATTGAAATGTAATCCAAATCGAAGGCTGTGCTCTTTGATCTTCATCAGTAAATGTTTTAAATTCTCTTCACTTTCAGCAAACAAGGTTGTATCATCTGCATATGACAGGTTGTTAATGAGTCTTCCTCCAATCCTGATGCCACATTTTTCTTCATAGAACCCAGCTTCTTGGATTATTTGCTCAGCATACAAGTTGAATAAGTATGGTGAAAGAATACAACCCAGTCGCACACCTTTCTTAATTTTAAACCATTCGGTGTTCCCATGATCTGTTTGAACAACTGCCTCTTGGTCCATGTACACTCCTCATGAGCATAATTAAGTGTTCCTAAATACTCATACTTCGCAATGCTGTCCATAGCTTGTCATGAGCCACACAATCAAAAGCCTTTGCATAGTCAATAAAGCACAGGTAAATATCTTTCTGATATTCTCTTCTTTTAGCCAAGATCCATCGGACATCAGCAATGATATCCCTCGTTCCACAGCCTCTTCTGAATCTGGCTTGAACCCCTGGAAGTTCTCTGTCAATGTATGCTTGCAGCCATTTCTGTATTACCTAGAGTAAAACTTTTCTCACATGCGAGATCAAAGAGATTGTCCGATGATTTCCTTATTCCACAGGGTCACCTCTCTTTGGAATGGGCACAAATACAGATCTCTTCCAATAGTCAGCCAGGTAGTTGTCTTCCAAATTTCTTGGCATAGAGGAGTGAGTGCCTCCTGTGCCACCTCACTTTCTTGAAATATTTCAATTTTTATACCATCAATTCTTGGTGGCTTTTCTTTGCCAATTCCTTCAATGCACCTTGGATTCTTTGATCATATGCTACCTCTTGAAACAGTTGAACATCAACCATTTCCTTTTGGTACAGTGACTCTGTGTATTCCTTCCATCTTCTCTTGATGTTTTCTGCATCATTCAATAATTTGCCCAGAGAATCCTTCATTAATGAAAGTCAAGGCTTGAATTTTTTCTTCAGTTCCCCCAGCTTGAGAAATGCTGGACATGTTCTTCCTTTTTGGTTTTATGACTCTAGATCTTTGCATATTTTCTTGTAATATTTGACTTTATCTTCTCAAGTTGATCTTTGAATGCTAACTTCAAAAGCCCCTACCAAAATCACACTCAAAACCAAATCACACTCAAAGCCCCTACCAAAATCACATCATCACCATCACCATCACAGCTACTGCCCAACTATATCCTTCATGCTAAAGCCTTCCCTCAAACTCTCATTACCACCCCACCTTCAAAAGCATCATCCTAAAATGCCCAAACCACTATATCGGAATTAAATTGGACACCAGAGAAGGTTCTAGATTTCAAAACAAAATAAAAAACAGTTCCTGTTGAGTCCATTCTGGCTGTAACTCCATGTGAGCTTGAGTAGAACTGGGCTTCAGTGACCAGGTCTTCATAAATAGGTCACAAAAACTTTCTTCTGAGGAATTCTGGATGGACTCCAACTGTCAACCTTTCAGTTAGCCTTTGTATGCTTTAACTATTCAAGAATTGTTGCTGGCCTCAATAGCTCACATTGCAGTTGGGAGAGAAGGAGGTCAAACAAAGAATCTGGACATGGATGAAGGGAACACCATGAAGGGGTCATTGGCATGCTCCCACAGAGGAACCATGGGACAGGGACTTGTGGGCCACCAGGTCCTTCTGTCAGTGAGTCCACATCACACAATAACAACTCAGGACTCCATGCAACAGGTGGATATTGTTGGGGAAACCCAAAGAAAGGGAGGCCTGGTTCCTGCTTTCAGGAGCTGGTCAGGTGGCGATTGGACCACACAGAGCCGGGGGCCCAATGCAGAATAAAGCAAGGAGGGCCTATGTGGGAGGTGGGTGGAGTGTTTAGAGGTAATGGTCAGAGATTAGTGGGATTAGCAAAAGAAGGTTTCAGAGAAGTCTAGTCTCTTGAGTAATGTTTTGAGGAGGAGCAATATGACTTGGAGGGTGAGGCAATTTATAGAAAATTGAAGGCAGTGGTTTTGTGAAAATTGCTGCTGTGACAATCTCTGTACCAGGAGGGGCCATTACTTGTAACACTTCCATGTAACGTTGTCTCAGCTCACCTTCCCAACAGCCTTGTGACATGAACACAGCTGCCATCACATCCAGTTGAGCTAAGCCTCACCAATGAATCAAAGTTCTCAAGCTGGAGCCACAGGAGGAAGGCGCCTTAGCGGAGGGAGGTGTCAGAGCAGAGGCACAGAGGTGGCATAGCTCTGACAGTGTTGATGCACAGATCACTGTGGGTCCTGTGGTGGGGCTCAGGTCATAAGTGACAAGCCTGGACTTGATTTGTGAGCCAATGGGATTTCTGATGCAGGGTGATTTGAGGATCCCAGGTAACAAAAACCTTGGGGGTGTCTTACGAAAATACAGATTCCTAGTCCTCAACCTAGACCAATCAAAATACTTGGAACTTGGAAACATGAATTTTTAACAAAACTCAAAATCTAAACTCACTGTTATCGAGTTGATTCTGACTTATAGCAGTCCTATGGTGGTGGTTATGTGCTGTGGAGTAGGTTCCACCTTACAGCGATCCTGTATAGGGTTCCCAAGGCTGTAAATCTTTACAGGAGCAGAAAGTCTTATCTTTCTCCCACAAAATAGCTGGTAGTTTTGAACTGCTAACTGTGAGATTAGCTGCATGACTCCTAACCACTATGCTACCAGAGCTCCTTGATTTAATCATTAAGTCTTAATAAATAAGGACCCGGCAAATGAGGAAGTTAGTTTAAAAACTAGCCAAGATGACCTCATGGTCGTAGGAAGAGAACAGGATGTATTTAAGCCCACTCAGAGTCCTGGCGCCAGACTGCACAGGCATTTGAACTGCAAAATCAGTGGTTTAAGCTCATCAGCTGCTCCTCAGAAACCCTATACAAGATCACTATAGGTCGGAACCAACTCGATCGTACTTAATAACAACAACAACAGACAGTTATCTCAGAAACTAAGCTTCTGGGACCCTAAAAGGTGGAATGTTTGAGAAGGATTATTGTCTTATTGTGTCTTTTTCTCTAAAGGTTGAATGTTTGAAGAAGTTTATTGCGTTATTGTTTTTTTCCAGAAAGTTCTATCCTGGTGTTAAAATAGATTAACTGTACATCCAAATGTAACTTACCGTATATAATATGCCTGCTTTTGGTAATGAGCAGGACAGTCTTGAGAGATTGTTCTCCCTATCCTCCAGATTGTTGGGTTTCTGTTAATAAAGCTTGGATCACATCTGTCCCCATCTCCGTGATTGACTACAGTGACAGGCAGTAAACCCTTGTTTCAGTGTGGCAACAGCAGTCAAGTGCTAACCACTGTGCCACTAGGGATCCTCAGATTTTCCGTGTACAGTAAAGTCTTAAAGTTTTTTGTAGAAAACAGATACACCTCAGGAAGCCTCACTTGACAACAACACTGAAACTGGTGTGAAGTGGGAGGTGGAAGCTTATTGGTTGATACAAGAGTCAAGATGGGTTAAGGGGGGTCCTGACCTGGGGCACAGACTATGGGAAGGAGTAATGGAAATGGCTCACTTTTATCACACCAAGAGCTGCCCAGAGAACTCATGCACTGCCCCTCGTGGTGCCTGGGTAACTTCCATTGTTCCTCCAAGGCCACCATCCACTCTTGTCCACTCTGCTCTGTGCCCTAGAAACCTAGATGGCTTCAGTGGATCTCTCACTTTTTTAACAGCTTTGTTAAGGTATCATTCACATACCAAACAATTTACCCATTTAAAATGTACACCTCAACAACTTTTAATATATTCAGTTATGCATCCATTGCCACAATCAATTTTAGAACATTGTTATTATTCCAAAAAGAAATACCTATGCTACTTAGCCATTACCCCTCAAACCTCCCTTCCTATTTCCTTCCTCCTAGTCAACTACTGGAGTCCTGGTGTGGCGCTGTGGGTTAATGCGCCAGACTGCAAAGCTGTTTGAACTGCAAGGTCGGCAGTTCAAGCTCACCAGCTGTTCCTTGGAAACCCTATACAGGGTCTCTATGGGTCGGAATCAACTTGACGGCACTTGACAACAACAACAGTCAACTACTGGAGTCCTGGTGTGGCACTGTGGGTTAATGTGCTGAACTGCAAAGTTAGTCTGAACTGCAAGGTCGGCCTTTACAAACTCATCAACTGCACCTCAGAAACCCCTACATAGGGTCATTATGGGTCAGAACCAACTGACAGCACTTAACAACAACAACAACAACTAGTCAACTACCAATTTACTCTCTGTGTATCTAGATTTGTCTACTCTGGGCATTTCATATAAATGGAACCATGTAACATGTACTCCCTGATGACTGGCTTATAGCGAGTCAAGATTCAGCCCAGAGTTGCAGCATTCCTTACAGCATTCCTACAAAGGCCAATTCATATCCTATTCTATGGATATATGGAGTTAAGTATAGCACTGTAGGATAAACGCTGATGGCTAACTACAAAGTCAGTGATTCAAATCCACCAGCCACTTCTTGGAAATCCTATATAGGATCACTGAGTCTGAATCAACTCAACAGCACTTAGCAACAATATATGGCTATACCACATTTTATTTATCCATTCTTTAACTGATGAACACTTTGCTTGTTTCCACATTGGGGCTATTATGAATAATGCTGCTATAAACTCTGGTAGCGTAGTGGTTACGAATCTGGCTCCAAACCACAAGGTCAGCAGTTCGAAACTACCAGCCGCTCCATGGGAGAAAGATGAGGCTTTCTGCTCCCGTAAAGATTTACAGCCTCGGAAACCCTGTACAGGGTCGCTATGGGTCGGAACTGACTCGATGGCACTTAACAACAACAACAAACATTTGTGTACATGTTTTTGAATGGACATACATTTTCAATTATGTTAGGAATACGAGAGGGCTTCAGAAAGTCCATGGAAAAGTAGAATTAAAAGATACTGAAATTTTTCCCACAAATTCCCTTTGTATACTTAGGCGTGGAATTGCTGGGTCACATGAAAACTCTGACCATGTGAAGAACTGCGAGGCTGTTTACCAAAGATGGCGGCACCATTTGACATTCTCAGTAAGATTTGTTGTTCAAGCTTCAAACTGAGTTTGGCCAGTAGAGATAATGGCAGAGATCAGAGAGCAGAGGGGCATGAGGCTGGTGTATTCATCTGGTTTCCTCCCCACGACACTACTATGAGCCAGCTGCATATTTTAGCACAGGCCAGAGCTCTTGTTGGCAACTCTCCCCACAGAGATCCAAGCTTCCAGTTCTTCCAGCATCTCTTTCCCTTGACTCTTTAAACTCTGAGGTTTCCCCACTGTGACAACCCTTGGAGCACTGCTCTATCCTTATGGCTTTCCTTTGAGTAAATATCTCTTCATTAAACTATCCTCAATTTACTCAATTTGAGTATGCCACCTAGTTCATATCAAGCCCCTCATAGGCACAACTACCCTGTGAGGTGTTGTTGTTGTTAAGTGCCATTGAGTCAGTTCCAACTCATAGCTACTCTATATAGGGTTTCTAAAGAATGACTGGTGAGTTTGAACCACCTACCTTGCAGTTCAAACCGACCTTGAGGTCTGGTGTTTATCCTACAGTGCCAAACCAGGTAGTCAGCTAAAATTATCATCTCTCTGGTATACATAAGGAAACTGAGGCAAGGGAAGGTTAAATAACTTGTCAGAGGTCATACAACTAATTAGGGTAACCTGGGATTTGGGCCCTGGCAGTCTGGATCCAGGGCAGTTGAAACAAAGGAAAAAGCCACAGAATGTAACTACAGAAAAACATGGCGATTCAGGACAAGTGAAGCTGACTAGAGTTGGTGCCAGTGGTGACTAAGAGGCTAGAAAGGCCACTGTGTGCCTGCCTGGCAGAAAACCAGGGACAACAAGCTGAGTTTTAGTCACAGAACAGCCATTCTGAGGGAAGACACTGTCATTGGCTCCCCCTGAGCTCTCCCTTGCAGGAGCTGAGGCTACCCAGTCAGGGGCTGAGCTCCATGGGGCAGAGGTGAAGCTGATGTAGGAGTGAAGGTGTCCCAACCTGTCCCGAGCCAGAACCCTGAGGCCCTGATGAGCAGGGTGGCCTAGGTGTGGCTGGTGTGACCAACAGGATTTACTCTATTGGGAAAATACTTCTGGGACTTGCTTCCTTTCAGGCCTGGATGCTCTCTAGGAGCACAGGATAAAAGCGGAGATCAGGCAGGAGGGGAGGGGAGGGCAGCCATAACCTCAGAACCGGGAAGAGCCACAAGACCAAGGAAATGTTCTTCTGCCTGCTCAGTGGGTTGGCTACGTTGGCTGCCTCCTTCCTGCTCCTGAAACTCAGCACCTTTTACTGGACAAGGAGCTACCTTCCTCCTGGCCCTTTCCCTTTCCCTATCCTTGGAAACCTGGGACAACTAAGCTTTCAGCTGCATCCAGAGACACTACTCCAGGTAGGGATCTGTCTTTGAGTTGGAGACCTTAAAGGAGTGGGTAGATTCACCCTCTCACACTTCCTTTCTTTCCTCCCAGAGACCCTGGGAATAGCATAAAGAAACTGGGCCAGCACAAAACTAGACCAAACCCATTGCTGTTGATTCTAGCTCATGGTGGCCCCATGTGTTGCAGAATAGAACTGTTCCAATATTGCAAAGTCATTTGAACTGCACCAACTGTTGGTGGTTCAAGCTCACCAGCTTCTTCTTGGAAACTCTATACAGGGTTGTTATGGGTCAGAATTGAGGGCACTTAACAACAACATAGGGTTTTCTTGCTTGTAATCTTTAAAGAAGGATCCCTGATGGTACAAAGGTCAAGCACTAGGCTGCTAACCAGAAGGTCAACACTTTGAACCAGGGCTTTGATTGGTTCATTCTTGTTTGACCCCCTGCCTTTCCAGATATACAGAGTCTGAATCTGCATTTTAACAAGATCCCCAGATAATTGTTCTGTATGCACAAGAACCCATTATACTTTAGACTATCTGGAAGGAAAATGCAAATTATCAGTAGGGGATCAATCTGGAATGAACTGGTTTGAAACTCTGACTGGAAGGAGTTTCCTGAAAAGTCACTTAGGATGGGAGTTGGTAGAAGGGAAATAGGACCCCCACACAGACACACTTCTGAATTGCTACACTAAGCCCCCTTCTAGGGGTGGGGCCCATCAGTTAGAGGGCTTCTGTTTTACTGAGTGAGATTTCAAATCCTGGGCCAGAGCTCATCTGTTTCTGAAAATAATGGAGAAGGTGGGAAACCCTGCCCTGCCCCTGCCCTGCCCCCAACACACTCACCTCTCTTCTCCATTTAATCAATGTTGAACAAATACGTATCTTTAATATCAGGGGAAGGATAGGGTTACTATGATTCCCATATTGCTTGTGAAGTGGAAAGTGCGTTGAGAGTCAGGAGACCTAGGTTCAAGGTCCTGGTGTTTTACTAACTCTTTTGGCTTCCATTTTCTACTCCAAAGAAAGGATATAAGGATACTTACTTTGCTTCCTTATTTTGAGGACAAACTCAAGTAGCATATGTACAGCCCTTTCTAGACACTGTTGTTGTTGTTAAGTATCACCCTGGAGTCAGTTCTGACTGTGACCCTGTACAGGGTTTCTGAGGCTGCAAATCTTTGCATGAGCAGAACGCCTCATCTTTCTCCCACAGAACAGCTGGTAGTTTTGAACTGCCGAACCTTGAGGTTAGCAGCCTAATTCATAACCACTAAGTTACCAGAGCTCCTTGACACTAAGCCGTCATAAACCAGTTATTTAATGTAATTTGAAAAACGGATACAGCATACCCACCCTCAGGACCTTGGGGTCCAAATGAGGCACCGTGTTAACTGCTGTACCCACACTACTGTCCAGGTACAGGGAGCTTGTGACCCAGCTGGCCCAGTGCTGGCTGTGGGAACCGCAGTTTGGCTTGCTTGAGGAATAGGGGTATTCTGAGAAGTAAGGTCCCTGGGGGTGGGGGAATTCATGACAAGAGGAATGCCCCTGGCTCTCTCTGCAGCTGGCCAAGGCTCATGGCAGTGTGTTCACTGTGTGGGTGGGCCCAACACCTGTGGTGGTGCTGAGTGGCTTCCAGGCGGTGAAGGCAGCTCTGGTCTCCAACTCGGAGCAGTTCTCTGGCCGGCCCCTCACCCCTCTCTTCCGGGACCTGTTTGGAGAAAGAGGCAAGGCTGCCCTTCCAGTTGGGGAGGAGGGGTGGCTGAAGGTGATGGGCCTGGGCTGACCCTGAACTATATTAAGAGAAAGGAAACTACCAGGAGGACCAGAGGGTGGGGAGTGGAGCCTTAGCTTAGCCCCTTCCCAGCTGTGTGATCTTGAGCAAATCAGCCTCACTCAGCTTCTGTGTGCTCCTCTGTTACATGTGGATAGTGACCGCTTTCACCGCTTGCAGATGTGCAGGAGGTGAGTGAGCCAGTCATGGGATAATGCCCGCACAGTAGAGGACCCGGCTCAACAAATGTCCCTGCCTGTCCTCCAAGCACCTCCCTTCCACCCCTTCTTTGTCTCCTCCGCCAATTCTCATGGAGGCTCTTCAAGGCAAAATTAAGCTGAGCATGGCTGAACCCGTGTTGAGGGCACTGGGCTCACTGCTGTCTCCCACAAATGCCCCTCACTCTGCCCAGCCCAGAGCTGGCTGGAAAGTTGTTCTGGAGTCTGCCTTCCAGGCCCAGGTGAGAGTGAGGTGGCTTTAGCCTGCAAGGCTGAGAGGCATTGCTCACTGTCCTACCTGGGCCCAGGAATCATCTGCAGCAATGGACACATGTGGCGGCAGCAGAGACGCTTCTGCCTGGCAACGCTTCGAGGGCTGGGCCTGGGCAAACTGGCGCTGGATCTGCGGCTGCAGGAAGAAGCAGCAGAGCTGGCCAAGGCCTTCAGCCAGGAACAGGGTGAGGAACAGGCTTACTCTGTGTGTATGCGGTGTGTGTGTGTGACCATTAGAAGGGGTTTTGTGATCCATCAGTACAGACATTTCTACAGGGCTGATGGACACAGACAGGAGTGCCCAACCCACTGGGGAGCCAGAAGCCCTCTCGTCTATAACAGAGGAAGGTCCTCCCCCAACATCCCAGGCCCTCACCCTTCCAAAGCTTTGCACACATCTTTCATTTTTCTGGAATATCCTAGCTCATACCCTTCACTCCCTACCCCTTCCTGCAGACCTGGCTGAGGTTACCTGCTCTAAGAAGCATGCCCTGAGCTCCAGGCACAGCTAGTCCTACCACTGGTTGTCTGTAGTTCTGATGTCAGTCTATTGTTTAACCTGTCACTGAAAACCCAGTACCTGCCATAGGGCCTGGCTCATAGAAAGTGCGCACTAAACTTTTGTTGAATGAATGGATGAGGAATGAGGGAGTAAAAGAGAATATTACAAGATTGTACAAGTGCTCTTTGTGCCTCTTCACCTTGAACTCTGACCCTTTGCCCTCAGGTAGACCCTTCGACCCTCAGGTGCTCATAGTCAGGGCCACGGCCAGAGTCATCGGGGCCCTCGTGTTTGGCCGCCACTACCCCTCGGAGGATCCCCTGTTTCAAGAACTGACTCAAGCCATCAACTTTGGCCTGGCCTTTGTCAGCACCATTTGGCGCCGGGTAAGTTGAAATTGAGGGAGCTCTGGTGACACTATGGTTAAGCATTAGGCTGCTGACTGAAAAGTCAGTTGTTCGAACCCATCAGCTGCTCCTTAGAAGAAAGATGCAGCAGTCTGCTACCATAAATAATGACAGCCTTGGAAACCCTACGGGCCAGGTCTATTCTGTCCTATAGGATCACTATGAGTCTGAATCAACTAGATGACAACGGGGTTGGTTTGTTAAGTTGGCATAGTGTTGTTCCACGGTAGAATACCCACCTTCCATAAGAGAGACCCTGGTTTGATTCCTGGCCAATGTACCTCATGCACATCTACCACCCCCCTCCCCATCAGTGAAGGTTTGTGTCTTGCTATGATACTGAACAGATTTCAACAGAGCTTCCAGACTAAGAAGGAGTAGGAAGAAAGGCCTGGCAATCTACTCCAGACAATCACCTAATGAAAGCCCTATGGATCACAGCAGTCAGATCCACACCAATTATAACGAAGGTCCAGGAACAGGCAACATTTTATACTTCTGTGCATGAGGTTGCCATGAATCAGGGGCCAACTCAGTGGCACTTAACAGTAACAAGTTGACACTGTGGATGACAGGTGTGCTGGCCCCTAGGCAGCTGGGGTTCAGAGCAGACAGGGTGAGAGGTGGGCAGGATGGACGCCTTAGGACTTGAGTGAGTTGAACCAGTTAAAATATCAAACCTCATTTGTTGTGGCTCACCGTGATTGTATGGGCAGTAAGTATGAACAGGGTTACATCCTCATAAACACACCTTCCCAAACTGCAACATCCAAGCTAGAACCTGGGCACCACTCTCTGCTACCACTATTCTCACTTCTCCCTAGATTGGTTTTGGGGTCTCCAGACAAGAGGCAGCCCATGTCTGAGACAAGCCCATCTTACAGCCCCTAAGTGTAGCACTTAGGATAAGCCCTGGACTGCTAACTGCAAGGACGGAGGTTCAAACTCACCAGCCACTTCTTGGAAACGCTATACAGGGTCTCTATAAGTAAGAACAAACTTGATGACACTTAACAGCAACAAGGCAGATCTTGGTGTCTGATTCAGGGACAAGTACCTGTGCAAGCCCTAGGCAGGCCTCTTTCCCTACAGCTGTACGACATATTCCCCTGGGCCCTCCGCCACCTGCCGGGACCCCACCAGGAGATATTTAGGTACCGGGAAGCTGTACGGGACTTCATCCACCAGGAGATCAGCAGGCACAAGCTCAGGGCACCTGAGGTCCCCAAGGACTTCATCAGCTGCTACCTGGCCCAGATCTCTAAGGTGGGCCTGGAATGAGTATAAAGGGAGGGAGGGAGGGAGGGAGCTAGCTGCTTTCCCAGGTTGCACTTCCTTTCCAGGCCCTGGCCTCTGTTCCTCATTACTGACCCAGGCCACACACTCTCAGAGCACCCCCATTTGGGTTTTCCTCTCTATCCTTGTCCATTGTGGGAAGCCAAGAACCTGGCTGATGTCAGGTCCAGAACCCCAAGAGCAGTCTCTCTTCAGTGAACAGCCCTGAGAATGAGACCCTCACAAGGTTTGACTCAGAGGAATTCTAATCCCACAAATCTGGGGACAAGCTGGAACTCATGGGCAACAAGGCTCTGTGACAGGGGAGCTTAACACCCACCTGGACTGCTCTTCCCCAACCAGGCCAAGGATGACCCTGTGTCCACATTCAATGAGGAGAACCTGACCCAGGTGGTGATTGACCTGTTTCTGGGGGGCACAGATACCACAGCCACCACCCTGCGCTGGGCGCTCCTCTACATGGTCCAGCACCAAGCCATCCAGGGTAAGGGTCCTCATCACCCTGGCGGACTCCCACACTCATCGTCCATGTCAGGCAATGGTCCCTGCCCACACCTCCCTCTCTGGCCTGAGCCCAGGTGTGAGACCTGCTCTCATGGCTATGGTATCACGGCTTTGTAGTTAGACAGGAAGGACCTCAAGTCCTACCTGCTACTTACTGCGTGAATTTGGATAAATCATTCAACTTCTAGGGAACAGGGTAAAATGGAGCGATATTATTTCACTCATTCTGCAATGATTCAATACCTACTAAGTGCCAAGCCATGTGTTAACGCCCCCCTCAAAATCACAGTCTTGGAGGGAGAAAGGTGACGGAAAGTCTCTTGGAGGCAAAGGAAGAGAATCTAAATTCAAATCCAGGCTCCACCAATTTTGTGACCTTGAGCAAAATTACTTGTCCTGTTTGAACCTCAGTTGTCCCATCTATAAAACAGAAACAATAGTGCCTATCCCATAAGGTTCATTGTACAGAGAATGCCTGGTGCAAAATAAAAAGTGTTCCACTCTAGGTTCCTGCACTTCTTGGAACTTCTTCCTCCCCCTCCAAGAGCAAACCCTGAAAAATCTTGCTCAAGGAAGCAAGCTGGGCCTCAGGAAGGGTCTCTCCCATGAAAGTGCAGGTCACGGGGTGAGGTGACAGACTGTGGGCCTCAGCAGCCTCCATAGGCTGGATGGGGACAAGGGTGGCAGAGTAGGTGGACCAAGCTGCCGGATGCCCTCCCTGACCCATGTGGATCTGCCTGCAGAGCGGGTGCATCAGGAGCTAGATACAGTATTGAGCGCCACCCAGGCTGTCTGCTACGAAGACCGTGAGCATCTGCCCTACACCCGTGCCGTCATCCAAGAGGTGCAACGCCTCAGCAGTGTCGTGGCCGTAGGTGCCGTGCGCCAGTGTGTGACCTCCACTTGTGTGTGTGGTCACCCTGTGCCCAAGGTAAGTGACCCCATCAGACACAGCACCTGAAGAAGAACCCTTCAATGTCCTTCCTGTACAGCACAGACAACTGCTACAACTACTGCTTACATGCCTCCTACTAATCCATCATTCATCTCGCTGCCATCTCTCATTCATCCATCCACCCACCTACCTTACCTACCTAACTACCTCTGTCTGTCTATCTATCTATCTATCTATCTATCTATCTATCTATCTATCTATCTATCTATCTATCTATCTATCTAGAGTCCTGGTATAGTGCTGTAGGTTAATGCACTGGACTGCAAAGTCAGTTTGAACCTCAAGATTGGTGGTTCAAGCTCACCAACTGCTCCTTGGAAACCTTATACAGGGTTGCTATGGGTTAGAACTGACTCGACAACAGTAACATCTTTCTATCTAATCTATGACATTTGGAGGTTTCAGTGCAGCACTCAGATGAAGCCAGATTAGGATGAAAAAACCTGGCAATCTACTTTTAAAAAAAGCCAGCAGTGAAAATCCTGTGGATCACAACTGTGTGATCCATATACGAATATAGGGATAGTGCAGGACTGGGCAGCATTTAGTTGCATTGCGCGTGGAGTCACTGGAGTGAGTAGGAGTGAACTGGATGACAATGGTTTTCCAGCCCTCGGATCTTTCCAATATTTTCAGTTCACATAGATTTTATACAGTTGTGATGATGTTGGCCTACAGATAGCATGGCTCTTCTACACCAGTGGTTTACAAACTTCAAGGGACATCAGAGGCACCTACCTGCAGGGATTCTATCCAGTAGAAGGAAATCACTAGATCCAGCCTCACTCAAGGGAAGGATGTGAACACTAGGAGTTAGGGATCCTACCAGAGGTGGACTGTTTTAGAGGTAGCCTACCAGAGGAGACATTCTAATGGACATGAAGCAGATTCACTCATCTTTCTTGTGTAGATACAGGACAATCCCCTGTGCACAGAGGTGGTGGCTAGAACCCCATGACTTTCCTCAGAAAGCAGTCTTGCCTTTTCACTGATATTCCAGCCCCTACTTGGTGAACCCCATGTAGTACACTATCAATGTGGTGAGGAGAGAAAGTGTGGGGGCTGTCTCCTCTTTCATCAGTGGTTCAGCACTTACAGACCCTGGTGTGGGACAGATTTGACCTCAAGGATCTGCCAAGATGTGATTATTAATTTAATTCTCAGATTAAGCCCCTACCTCCACACATTTCTTTTTCACAACAAACCTTTCCTACAGTTGTTGTCACTCATTTTTTATAGGTGGGGAAACTGTTTTAGAGAACTCAAGTAGCTGCCCAAAGACACAGTAACTGAGTTTGAAATTCATGTTCTCCTGATTCCTACAGCACCACACCAGAACTCCATATTGCTCAAAAAAAACAGGTCCCTCTAGGTGGTTACAAGTTAGGCTGCTATCCTCAAGGTCAGCAGTTCAAAACTACCACCTTGTTCCACAGGAGAAAGATGAGCCTTTCTGCTCCCATAAAGATTTAGAGCCTCGGAAACCCCACACGGGATCACTATGAGTCAGAACCAACTCCACAACACATACCACCACCAGGGAAATAAAAAGAGTCCTCGTAGCACTCTGGATTAGGCATTGGACTGTTAACTGAAAGGTCGACGGTTCAAACCCACCAGCTTCTCCACAGGAGAAAGATGAGACTGCATGCTCGAAATCAACTCAGTAGCAATGGATTTGGTTTGGTTTCAGTAGACTGGCTGTTCTTGAACTGTCCTTGGCAGTGAGTGGCCAGCAGGGTCATAAATCAGTCAAGGCTTTTCCAGAATATATGAGTAGAACCACATCATCAGCTCATCCTGCTGTTGGCAGTGGCAGGAGAGCCTGGGTCCAGACCTTCTAAAAGCTTGCCAAGTTAGGTCAAGTTTCAGAAGGAGGGAGCCAGGGTTAAATTCTGTTTTATGCCATTTGGAATTGGAGATTTCCATGAAGAGTCCATTTATGCCAATCTACTTCTAGGAATTGTTCCATGCTAAAGGCCCTGGGGGAACATTAACAGTGTGGAATCAATATTGAACTCTTATAGCTTGGACAAGAGATGTCTCCTGAAAAGTAGAATCAAAGTTTGACAGCAGATCATTAAAAACTACAAATACAACTGTTTCTTAGCCATTTCCTCAGCTGAGTCGTAGTGACAACAGCAATGGTCCTTAATAAAAACTGTTGTCTTTCAAGTCTCTCTCTTCAGACACGCTGTTCATTTGTGAACCCCAAACCTGCTATTTACTGAGGAGAAGGTGTCACAAAGTCCCCAGGGGTTAGTTACCTAACAAGGGGACTGCACTGTAATTTGAAGGCAGAGAAGGTTGTCCTTTTGTGTTTTGGACAGGCTGTGCTCTGAGCCTATTACATGAATTAAGATGGTGTGTTGCTATAGTATAAGCATTGGACTGCAAAGTCAGTGTTGTTCAAGCTCACCAGCCACTCCTTGGAAACCCTATACAGGGTTGCTATGAGTTGGAACCAATTTGATAGTACCTAACAACAACAATGTCACTTTGCAAATACTCTAGAACATCACCCAGCCAGATTAGCAACTATTTTGAAGGAACAAAAGATTCTTGTCCAAAGCCTCTTCATCTAAAAGTAATTGATAAGAACTGTTGTCATGCAGTTGTTGCAGTTAGATGGGTTTCCAAGGCTGTAAATCTTTACGGAAGCAGAGAGTCTCATCACTCTGCAGATCAGCTGGTTAGTTTGAACTGCTAAACTTGTGGCTAGTAATCCAGCCCTCTGGTCCCCACCTCTGTGCTGTTTGGTAAGTGAGCCGTGGGGCATGAGATTTTCCTCAGCACCCCTGAAGCTGGATGTCCTGGGTTCCTAGAACCATGACCAACACCATTCTTGC
Source organism: Chrysochloris asiatica (assembly GCF_000296735.1). Lineage (NCBI taxonomy): Eukaryota > Metazoa > Chordata > Mammalia > Afrosoricida > Chrysochloridae > Chrysochloris > Chrysochloris asiatica. The sequence continues at coordinate 4,734,121 of NW_006408653.1, forward strand.
TCCACTTGTCCTCTTTTTGCTGCTTCTGGCCAGCCCACAGCCTACATGGAAAAGGTAGAAATTACCCTGACAGGCTCCTTTCTTCTCCTTCTGATCAGGCCAATGATTCTAATCACTCATTTCTCCTTTGAGATACCAAAACGGATAGGGTAAGGTTACAGTCAGAATCCAGGTGGGGGTTTGTTTTCCTTCCCCAACCCTAAAGATTTCTCTCGTTCTCTTTCTCTGTCACTAATACACACACACACACACACACACACACACACACACGTTGTTCCAGAGTTTATTACCCTGTGTAGGATTTGGTCTCCTCCATTCATGCCAACAGAGTCCTAGTGTGGTGCTATGGGTTAATGTGCTAGACTGCAAAGTTGTTTGAACCACAAAGTCAGTGGTTCAAGCTCATCAGCCGCTCCTCCGAAATCCTATATAGGGTTGTCATGGGTCGGCACCTACTCAACATTGCTTAACAACAACAATAACAAATTCATGCCAACAGCCTCTTGCCTTCTTCATACAATTCAGAAACTCTGTGTCTCTAGACCTGGGTTGGGGGTCTTCAGGGCTTCCCTTGTGCCACATCAGTCCATTCACTGATGTGAGTCTGGAGGGAGGGAACCCAGGAAAGGCCTGCTGCCCCTGCTCCCTATTATTGTCTAAGCTTGCTTTGACACAGTGTCAGGACTGGGCACGGGGTCATCTGAGGCTCCCTGAGCCATACCAGCTTCTCTTCTGCAGGGCACCATCATCTTGCCCAACCTGGCCTCTGTGCTCTATGACCCCAAGTGTTGGGAGACTCCCCGACAATTCAACCCCAGCCACTTCCTAGACAAGGATGGAAACTTCATGGTCAATGAGGCCTTCCTGCCATTCTCTGCAGGTGCTGGGCGCAGTGCTGGGTCCTGGGTGGTGGGTGGGGGTATGGTGAGGCAGACACAGGGACAGCTGCCACCCTCTGAGATTTTCCTCTGCTTCCAGGTCACCGGATGTGCCCTGGGGACCAGCTGGCCCGGATGGAGCTCTTCCTAATGTTTGCTACCCTGCTCAGGGCCTTTGAATTCCAAATGCCAGAAGGGAGCCCCGGGCTCAGTCTGGAGTATGTCTTTGGGGGTACTCTGCAGCCCCAGCCCCAGAAGATCTGTGCAGTGCCCCGGTCCCAACTGTAGCCAGTTGGGGTCAGGAGATCTGTACCCCACAGAGTCCTTCCTCAGTCTCTCTTGCTCCTGCAGAGTTGGAGAAGAGGAAGAATAGCTCAGCAACTCATGGCTCCCTTAATACAAGTTCTTTGGGGTGGCATTAGAGGCTAGGCTTATTAAGGATTTTATAAAAATAGCTCCGTTTGGGGACCTCTTCTTTGGCAGGGAAAGATTTTACGAAGTTTGTTAAGATTGGACATTAAATCGTTCCACAGGTTAATCCGGGGAATCAAGCTTCACAAAGTAACAGCTAAGTAGGTTCAGAGGGAAAAGCTTTCAGGCAAAGGTTTTTAATGCTATTGATGGCGGGGGCAGACTAAACCAAAGGTGGATGTTTATTTTCTGCCTTGTCCTGCCCTCTCTTGACCAAGAAAAGAAGTGCAGGCTATACACTTAAAAAGCGGGGCTACTACAGACTTATGAGAGGAAAATTAGCAAGCAGTCAAATATAGCTATTTCCAACAAATTCTCCATCAAGGACTCCTTTTACCTTTCCTTAAAGACGTTGTGGGTTACTGCACTGGACTGCAAAGTCAATTTGAACCACAGAAAACCTATACAGGGTCTCTATGGGTCAGGACTAACTCAACAGCACTTAACAACAACAACAAGAAAGGGTCCCAGATTTTGAAACCTATGTTTCTAGACAACCATTACTTATTAAAGCAATTAATGATTTACATTGTTGTTTGAACTTCCGACCTTGTGGTTCAAACCAATCTTACAGTCCTGTGCTTTATCCCCTAGCACTATGCCAGGACTCCAATGACTTACATTGTTGTTGTTGTTAAGTGCTGTCGAGTCGGTTCCCACCCATATTGACCCTGTATAGGGTTTCAAGGAGCAGCTGGACAATTTTGCTGTTCAAACCACCAACTTTGCTGTTCAAACGGCTTTACAGTCTGGCACATTAACCCACAACACCACACCAGTACTCAGGAAAATGGAATTGAAATAAAAATGAGATCTCACTATACATCTATTGTTGTGAGGTGCTGTCAAGTCACTTCCAACTCATAATGACTTCATATACAACAGAATGAAACACTGTCTGGTCCTGGACCATTCTCAAAATTGTTGTTGTGTTTGAACCCAGTACTTCTTTTTAAACTGCCAAAAACAAACAAACCCTGGCAACCTCGAGTACTATGGAGGAGGCCGAGTAACTGGAATGCCCACACACTGTTGGTGGGAATAAAAAGTGATGCAATCATGGTGGAAAACAGTTTGGTAACTTCTTATGAAATTAAACATGCGCATTGTATGTATAACCCAGCAGTACTACTCTTAAGAGAAATGAGATGTATGTTCACACAAAAACGTACATTATGATTCCATTTTTATGGCATTCTTGAAAAGGCAGAACTATAGGAACAGAAAACAGATAAGTGGTTGCCAGAGACTGGGAGTGGGGTAAAGACTGACCATAAAGGAAGTTTCGGGAGTGATGGGAATGTTTGGTATCTTGACTATGGTGATGGTTATATGACTATAATGTGTTTGTTAAAACTCATCAAACTGTACACTTAAAAGGGGGATATTACGGTATATATATCAGATCTCAACAAACCTGATTTTTTTTAAAGTCTTACCTTTCTCCTTTGTATAATTTTAAAAATGTACAAGCAAACCAATTGCATGAATAATTTCCTCTAGGAAGACGAGCACAAGGTTGGTCTCTATGAGTTGGAAGTTAAAGTTATCCCAGCTGTTGGACTTTTCTGACATATTATGCCCTCCATAGTCCTTGATATCAATCACCACTTCTCCTTCCCTCAAATCCCAGGGTCCTGCAACATGCTTCAATGTTTCACAAAACCCACAATTGTTGAAAGAGATGGCTCACACAATTGTGAAGACTTGCAAGTCCCAAATCCGTAATTCAGGTATCAGTCTGGAGCAATCTTCTCACCCACGTAGTCCCAGGAACTGAGGAACCCAAATTGGCATGTCCAATGACAGGCTATTGGTGATGCAGGAGCTGGTGAATCAGGCGGGGTGATGCGCCAAAAGTCCTACAAACTGGAGGTCAGACGGAATGAATACGATGCAAGAGAGTGAACTTTTCCAAAACAGTCCTATAGATCAGGGTCAGACCATGCCCTGAAGGGAAACTAAGGATGGTCATTTGAGTCACATCCTCTAGTAAGGTGGTGTTGTTAAGTGCCTTTGAGTCAGTTCCGACTCATAGCAACACTGTATAGGGTTTCAAGGAATAGCTGCTGGATTTGAACCGCCGACTTTGCAGTTCAAAACGACATTGCATTTAAGTGCTAACCCTACAGCGCCATACCAGGACTCCCTCTAGTAAAGTGAGGCCATCCTTAATCCTTAGTTCCATTGGAATCCTTACTCCTTAGCAACTCACTTCAAAATGGGTCCATAATCACAGGCATATTATTGTTGTTGTTAAGTGCCATCGAGTCAGTTATGACTCATAGTGACCCTGATTAGGGTTTTCCAAGTAGCCGCTGGTGAGTTTGAATTGCCGATCTTTAAGCTTAAACAGACCTTGCAGTCCAGCACATTAATCCGCAGCACCACACCAGGACTCTTCATCACAGGCATTGTTGTTGTTGTTAAGTGCCCATCAAGTCAGTACCGACTCATAGCGATCCTATGCACAACAGACCGAAACACTGCCTGATCCTGGGCCAACCTCACTACCGTTGCCACGCTTGAGTCCATCAATGCTGCCACTTGGCCAATCCATCTTGCTGGGGGTCTTTCTCTCTTTTTCTCTGACCCTCCACCTTACCAAACATGATATCCTTCGCCAGCAACTGATACCTCCTGACAATATGTTCAAAGTATGAGAGATGAAGTTTGGCCATCTTGGCCTCCAAGGAGCACTCTGGTTTCACTAATTCCAACACAGATCTGTTGGTTCTTCTGGCAGCCCATGACACTTTCAATATTCTCCTCCAACACCATAACTCAGAAGCATCAATTTTTCTACAGTCTTCCTTATTCACTGTCCAGCTTTCATATCCATATGAGGTTATTGAAAATACCATGCTTGGGTCAGGCGCACCTTAGTCCTCAAGCTGACATCTTTTCTTTGCTCATCAACACTTTAAAAAGGTCTTGTGCAACAGATTTGCTTAATGCAATACATCGTTTGATTTCTTGACTGCTGCTTCCATGAGTGTTGATGGTTGATCCAAGAAGAATGAAGTCCTTGACAACTTCAATCTTTTCTCCATTGGTAAGAATGTTGTTGATTGGTCCAGTGGTGAAGATTTTTGTTTTCTTTACATTGAGATGCAATCCATATCGAAGGCTGTGCTCTTTGATCTTCATCAGTAAATATTTTAAGTCTTCACTTTCAGCAAGCAAGGTTGTATCATCTGCATATCACAAGTTATTAATGAGTCTTCCTCCAATCCTGATGCCATGTTTTTCTTCATACAACCCAGCTTCTCAGATTATTAGCTCAGCATACAGGTTGAATAAGTATGGTGAAAGAATACAACCTTGTCGCACACCTTTCTTAATTTTAAACCATTCAGTGTTCCCATGTTCTGTTCAAACAACTGCCTCTTGGTACATTTACAGATTCCTCATGAGCATAATTAAGTGTTCTGAAATACTCATACTTTGCAATGTTGTTCATAGCTTGTCATGATCCACACAATCAAAAGCCTTTGCGTAGTCACAGGCATAGAGGCTAGGATTTGCACTATATCACAGAATGGAGAAATCTTACTTTGTTGTTGTTGTTAAGTATCATCAAGTTGGTTCCAACTCATATCAAACCTGCATAAGATTTCCTAAGAGCTACTGCCATATTGTCAGGAGGGACCAATCACTGGAGAAGGGTATCATGTTTGGTAAGGTGGAGGGTTAGAGAAAAAAGGAAGACCCCCAACAAGGATTGGCAAAGTGACAGCATCAATGGGCTCAAGTGTGGCAACAATAGTGAGGTTGGCCCAGGATCAGGCAGTGTTTCATTCTGTTGTGCATAGGGTTGCTATGAGTCAGTACTGACTTGATGGCACTTAACAACAACAACTGGTGGTTTGAACTGCTGACCCTGTGGTTAGCACTCAAGTGCTTATCCTACAGCACCATCCCAGGACAACAGAAATTTGACTAGCAGGCCCATAGTAAATAATTGGCTTGCCTCCACCAACATTTCTAATTAGTAGGAGACACATCTATACTGATCTGGGAGAATTACAACCAGAAATAATGAAACTTTATATATTAATTAGCCTCTGGCTTCTTTGCAGACAAATATACAACTTTCTCTAGGTCTTGAAACTTGAAGCTTGCTCACAGATACCCTTATTTGTTTCTGTGGAACCCTACCCTTATGTGTTTTCCCCTCCCCGAGGGCAGTAGAAAACCTGAGGCTTTCGTAATTGGCTGGTCCCTGACCCCAGGTAGGTAGCTGAGCTGTGCTTATGACTCAGTCTAACTCTGAGGTAGAGAACACAAAGCCAGGCCCTAACTGCTCTTGCCTCACTCTCTTAACTTCTGCTAGTTCTCTCCCTGTTAGGGTCCCTCTCTGACCTCTCATCTGCCCCCCTGCCACCTTCCAGTCTCCTGTCTTTGGTCCCGCCTAATCCTCAGTATATTACTCTTTTTAAATGCCAACTCCTCCAGGAAGCTTTCCTTCACATGAGCTTTGACCTTGGTTAAAATCCCAGTTTTTCTATCAGTATCTAACTCTTCTGTGCCTTGGTCTCTACATCTGTTAGCAGAACAATATGAGCTCTCCCTTATACGATGGCTGTGAGTGGTGATACTCAACACAGAGCCTGGAGCATCGTGCTCGCTCAGGAAGTACATGTTAGTGGGGACTCGATTTCTTGGCTATACATCTGTAAGTACTTTGCACTTCTGCATATAGTCCTGAAATGAAACTGATGGTGATAGCCCTTCCCCTGTTCATGAACTTCTGCCTCAGTTTTTACCTGCTCCCTCTTAATGATACTGACGACAGCTGCAATGTGTTGAGTATGATTGTGTGAGCTGTGATTAATGTAAGTCATTAATCACCAGAGTGACAAAGTAGGGATCATCACCTTTTACAGGAATAAGAGTCAAGGCTCTTAAAAATCTTGCCCATGAACAAGGAGTTAGAAAGTACACATCAGGTTTTTGTGTTTCTTCATCTGCAAACTGGGGATAATAATGCTAATTCATTTTCATTTAATTGATATGAAGATGAAATCCCTGCCACAGTACCTGGCAGGCAGCACATATAAAGTGCTCAATAAATAGCTAATCATTGTTACTGTTGTTAAGTGTTGTTGAGTCGGTTCCTATATATGTTTTACAAGGAATGACTGGTAGATTTGAACTGCTGACGCTGTGGCTTAAACCAACATTGGGTGCAGTGCTTATCTTCGAATGCCATACCAGCACTCCATAATCTTAATAGCAACAAATATGCCTGGATTGTTACCAGCAGCCCCTCATAGATCCCTCCTGCTAATTGTCTTAGCTGACTGACCCCCTGGTTGTCCCCTAAGGACCCTGTTCTCCTATAGCCCTGAATAGAGGTTACTTGGTCTTTCTATATTAGTTCAGTGCTTGACAGAAAACAGTACCTTCACTCAGAATGAGCAATGAGGAGGGCTTCATAACAGAGAACACAGAAGTCAACCCATGTGGATAGTGATAGTGGTAGTGGTAGTGTGTCCTGGAGTCGGTTCCGACCCATAGCGACCCTGTACAGAGTTTCCGAGGCTGTAAATCTTTATTGGAGCATGAAGCCTCATCTTTCTCCCATGGAGCGGCTGGTAGTTTTGAACTGCTGACCTTGAGGTTAGCAGCCCGACTCATAACCACTATGCTACTAGAACTCCTTCATGTGGATGGAGGAGGAAAGAAATGTTTTTAATGTATGTTGTTGAATGAGCCTGGTCCTGTGCCATCCTCACAATTGTAGTTATGTTTGTGACCATTGCTGCTGCTACTGTGCCAATCCATTTTGTTGCAATCCTCCTCTTTTTCACATCAAGCATGATGTGCTTCTCTAGAGACTGATCCCTCCTGCTAAAGTATTTAAAGTATGAGAGATAAAATCTCACGATTGTGACTTCTAAGGAGTCTTCTGGCTGTGCTTCTTCCTAGACAGATTTGTTTGTTCTTCTAGCAGTCCATGGTATTTTTAATACTTTTCTTGAATGTCATAATTAAAATACATTCATTCTTCTCCGCTCTTCCTTATTCGTTGTCCAACTTCCACATGTATATGAGGTGATTGAAAATAGCATGGCTTGAATCGGTCTTACCTCCATCCCCAAACATAAAACAAACCTATAAGACTAAAAATAGGTTTCTCTAACAACAAGAACCAAAACCATAAAGTAAAAATACAGAATAATGTAGTTACAGAACTTTCAGATGAAGAGGAAATAAAATAGATTTCAAATAAAAAATAAATACAAATAAACCTAACTGACGCCTCAGAAGAAAGACCTTGGTCAATTTCCAAAAACTCAGCAACTGAAAACCACGTGGACCACAGTTCTATTCTGGTACACATGGGATTGACCCTAAAGCAATTGGTTCATATACTGTCATTGTTTTATGTGTGATGAGTGTATGTTCAAATGGATTATAAACCTCTTGAGAAGAGTCTTAGGTTACATTTCTGTTCCCCAAGACCTAAGTAAATAGATGTTGAGTGAATAGATTGCAGAGTGGTTGGTAATAGTGGTGGTTGTGTGCTGTCAAGCCAGTTCTGACTCATAGCAACTCTATATAGTGTTTCCAAAAGAAGCTCTGGTGGTGCACTGGGTTGCAGTTTGAATCCATTAGCTGCTCCCAGGAATAAAAATGGGGTCTTCTGCTCCCAAAAAGATTAACAGTCTATACAGGGTCACTGTGAGTCATAACCGACTTCATGGCAACATCACTACCATAGGGTTTCCAAGGTTTAAAATCTTTGTGGGAGCAGAAGGTTTCATCTTTTTCCCAAATAGCAGCTGGTAGATTTGAAATGCTGACCTTGTGGTTAGCAGCACGATTTGTAATCCACTGTGCTACCAGGGCTCCTGAAAATTAGGGAGAAAAGGAAATCAGGAATGAACTCTTTAATAATAATTAAATGCAAGTAAGGTGGATTTTATATTTAAAAACATAAAATTAAAAAAAAAAAAGCCTAACTGAACCCTAAAAACTAGGCCAAGCCTAGCCTTAGCTCAACCTTACCCTTAACACTAAACCTAGTCCTAACCCTAACATTAACAATAAACAAAGTCCTAGGCCTAGTGGAAGGAGCTATGGTGGTGTGGTGGTTACAAGTTGGGCTGCTAACCTCAAGGCCAGCAGTTTGAAACTACCAGCCATTCCGTGGGAGAAAGATGGGATTTTTCTGCTCCCGTAAAGATTTACAGCCTGAGAAACCCTATGCATGGTTGTTATGAACCAACTCCATGGCACATAACCACCACCAGTCCTAGCGTGGCATTGTGAAATAAAGCACTGGACCACAAGGTTGGTTTGAACCACAAGGTCAGCGGTTCAAACTCACCAGTCGCTTCTTGGAAACCCTATACAGGTCACTATGAGCTGCAGCTGACTTGACATTACTTAAGAACAACAGGTCTAGCCCAGATCTAGCCATAGTCCCAAGTTAACCCTCACTCCACCCACCCACCCAACCCCCAAAAACAAAAAAACATGGGAAGGGAGAGTGAAAGAAAGAAGATTTAAAAAAAAAGAAAGAAAGAAAGAGAAGAAAACACTAGGGCAGGGGTCTGACCCAGAGAGGAGAAAACTGTGGAGGGCAGGGTCCCAATATGTGCTGGCACCCTCTGTCACCCAAGGAGTTCATGAGGGGTGTATTCAACCCTAGATGACATTCCTGTTGGCTTAGGTGTTGTCTATGATCAGGAGCTCTGGTAGTGTAGTGGTTACGAATCGGGCTGCGAACCTTAAGGTCAGCGGTTTGAAACTACCAGCCGCTCCGCAGGAGAAAGATGAGGCTTTCTACTCCTGTAAAGATTTACCCCCTCGGAAACCCTGTACAGGGTCGCTATGGGTCGAAACCGACTCGACGGCACTTAACAACAACAACAACAATGATCAGGACATCTAATCCTATGTAGTTCATGCAGGCTCTAACAATGACTGAAGTCAGGGTCTTTGTTCCCAGAAGGAACTGTTTCAGGGCAGCTGGGGGGCAGGGTGGCTGGTTATCGAAGTTTCTGCTTGTCCAGGACCGGCTGAGGACCAGCACTGTGCATTTTACTAGTCTGAAGAAGTTGTGTTCACGCTCCTCCAGATTCAGGAGTGATGCATCTAGCACCCGGTTCACAATGGCACAACTCCAACTTTTGGCAGAGCAAAGGTTGTGCAAGGGTTGAGTGAGGGTTCAGCTTCTTCTCATGGTCAGTATTCAATCCACTTTTCGGTCCTAGCTTCATACACTCGGGGTCCCAGGATTATCATCCATATTTGTTTCATTTTAGTTGCTTATGTCTCTGTTGTAGAGGTCATGAGTAGCCATCTGCCTAGCCCATCATCTCGCCAGTAGTCCTTATGGGAGCAGACTGCTACATCTTTCTGTCAACCACTGACCTTCCAGTTTGCAGCAGAGCACTTAACTGCTGTGCCACCAGGACTCCTTGAGCCTTTTATAATGGGCAGTAAACACATGTGTTTTTGTTCTGTTGGACAGTGATATCTGTATCTTTCAAATCTGTAAGTAAATATTATCTCTATCTTCTAAGGTTGTTTGCTTTACAAATACCCCCCAAAAGAACAAAGGTCAGTGAATGCCTCACTCACAAGAGATGCAGAAATGAAGAGCATTTCTTGAGTAATTGGGTAATATCTCCTTTCAGGATAAAGAACAGGCTTGTTTGTACAAGCTGTAGCATCTCACTTTCTAAGAAAACACCAAGTGGGGATGATACCATTGCTACAGGAGGCCACGGCAGCATTCACAGAGGCTTCTGGGCTGAGGCCAAGCCTGTAGAGCTCAGGAATACAAGATTGAGGAGGAGTGACGTCTCTTCACCAAACTAAGTCACCTGGTCAAAGACATGAAGATCAAGTCCCTGGAGGAAAGCTATCTCTTCTTCCTGCCCATGAAGGAGTCTAATTGGCTTTTCCTGGGAGATGTTCTTCAAGGATCAGATTTTGAAAATCATACCTATGCAAAAGCAGATGCATGCTGGCCCATTGCACCATGTTCAAGGCATTTGCTGCCATCAGGGATTACAACGGCTATGTTGGCATGGGTGTTAAGTTCCTGAAGAAAGTGGTCACTGCCTTCTGCTGGGCCATCATCTTGGCCAAGCTCTCCACTGACTCCATGCAGCTACTGGGAAATCAAGATCAGCAATTCCTACACTATTCCTTACAAGATGACTGGTTGATGCAGCGCTATGCTGATGCACTTCATCCCAGATCCCAGAGGCACTAGCATAGTCTCGGACTCATGCCCAAAAGGTTATTGAGAATGGCTAGTATTGCCAATTGCTGCATATCAGTCAAGGACTCCACTGCAACCCTGGTCAACTTTGTCAAGACCACCTTGGATGTCATCTCTGAGACCGACAGTTATCTCATCCCCAACCTCTGGAAAGAGATGGTGTTCGCCAAGTCTCCCTATTCAGAATTCACTGACCATCTCAGAAAGACACACATCAGTCTCTGTGCAGAGGGCTCAGGCCACTACCAACTGTTTTTTGTCTACCAATTGGTTTTGGTTTTTGTTTTTTTCAGGCATATATAATAATTTACATTTCCAAAGGTCACATTATGCAAGTCAGCTCCTGGCCACCAGCTCTTAGTCCTTCTCTTCTTAGCCCATGAATCTAGAGTCCTCAGCCGCTCCCCCTCTCCTGCCACCATCTCTGCCTCCATCGCTGGTGCTGCTGCTTCTCTGGATAAGGTCCCACATTCTACTTGTGCGTTTCTCTCTTGATGGTCCTAGGGTCCTCTGTTTCTGGACTGTAAGATTAACCACGCCCATATTCACTATTGAATCTTATGAATCTTATCCCCATCTCTTTTCACCAGACCCATCTAGACAAGATGACAGGTATTCAGTGGGGACTCTTTCTTTACCCCCATACTCTTAAACTAAACTCCATCTTGAAACTTTGTAAGCCAGTCACTTCGTGCCTTTATTGCCCCCTGTGGCCATTTTAGGTAGCCAATGTCTAAGTTGCCCGTCCCTATCTACCTTGTGTACAGAGCGGATAGCATTGATACATGATTTGAAGACTCTTTCCCTCTCTGTTGGTATTTAGAGTAACTACCGCTCTGAGTTACTCTAAAGGTCAGGTTCATCATGAAGATGTATCTTCTGTCACTGTAGCTGTTCCAGTCTCCTTGTCCTTTCTAGTGGGAATGTCTCAACTCACAAGGTTATGGATGGGACTCAGGATTCCACCTA
>NW_006408653.1:4747859-4760253 GCF_000296735.1 Chrysochloris asiatica
GCTTCTGCCACAGATTCTCCCAGCTGTAAGCCTTCCAACCTTCTAAATATTCCTTTATAAGTGGTTCAGAGTTCTGGGACCATCCCCTGAGCCTGCTTGGTTGGGTATTCTGTGTTGTTGCTGACGGAGCTCTTTACTGCATGTCTACCCAATCCACCATCTTGTTTGTTCCATACCAATTGGTTTTTGTACAAGAAACATAAAGTGAATTAATTCATCTTTGTCTAAGTTCTCTACTGCTGCTGTAACAGAACTACCACAAGCGATGACTTTATCAAACACATTTATTCTCTCATACTTTAGGAGGCTACAGGTCCAAATTCAGCATCCTGGCTCTAGGGGGAAGTTTTCTCTGTGTGTGGGTTCTGGGAAAACGTCCTTGTCTGATTTCAGTGTAAGGCCCAATTGTCCTATAGTAACTAATTTTTAAGAAAGGCTCAGGCTGAAGTAGAAAATTTTTAGCATCAACAACTCTCCAGATGCAGAAGCCCCTTTCCCCCCTTAACTCTGGCTAAACTTGACTTCTGTAAAAATGCTTATGCAAACTCCTCGCATCTGGGTTGGTCCGCTTGACTAACGGGATCTTGAGAACAGCTGGCCAAAGTTAATCTTGAGAAGTAACTGTCCTAGCAGATGTACCCCTAGGCCCCACCCTAATGGCTCATACCCTACTCTTGGTTTGTGCAAGATAATGTCAGACTGCCTATGTATAAATACTCTTTGAAAAACTGGCTCGGGGCTGCAGTCTTTCCTGCTTTTAGGGAGGCTGTAGTTGCTGGCCAGCTGATAAAGGTTTCCTTGCTGATCCTGAGAGTCTTGATTGGTCATCTGGGTAAATTGAGACACACTATTAGCATCTGTAGGTCTGGTATTCTTAGGCATCAATCTTCCCCTGGATCTAAGAGTGTCCCAGTACAGGGATCCTAGATCCAAAGGACACACTGGCTTTCTTGGTGGTAGTCGGCCCTTTCTCTGCTCACCTCTCTCTCTTTTCATCTTTGTAAGATAAAAGATATTGCAGGCCTTACCCCTGGGTAACTTCTTACATCAATCAGGGTTGTGACAGGATTAAAGGTATTACTTGTTGTTGTTAAGGGCCATTGAATCAGTTCTCACTCATAGCCACTCTATATAGGATTCCCAAGGAGCTGCTGGTGAGTTTGAATTGCCAACCTTGGGTTAGCAGTCCAGTGCTTAGTTTACATTGCTATGAAACCCACCCTTAATCCTCTTATTGGCTTATCACATCAGATCACATCATGGGGAATCATCATCGCATAACATCATCACATAATTGCCAAACCACTTGGAATCACAACCCAGTCAAGTTGACACACATTTTGTTGTTGTTGTTAAGTGCCGTCAAGCCAGGTCCAACTCATAGCATATTTATGCACAACATAATGAAACAATACTTGTTACTGAGTCATTCTCACAACTTTTGCAACCTTTGTTGCTGCTACTAACTGTTTCAATTCATCTCATTGAGGGTCTTCCTGGGTAAAATGAAATCCTACCTTTAATCACTGTGACATAGCCAAAGTGAATTTATTTTTGTTTCTCAAACGAGTCATACCTTGATGGGCATCACAAATGTTATTCTCCCTGCCCAGAACACTCCTGTTCTTTTCTTCTTTTGGTAATCCCAATCAAATTCTCCGCCACTCATTTGTCACTTTGTTGTACTGTGGTAGCTTACATGTTACTATGGTGCTGGAAGCTATGACACTAGTATTTTAAATACCAGCAGTGTCATCCATGGTGAACAGGTGTCAGGCTAGACAGACTAGGAAGACAGAGAGGCAGACTACTTCTGAATATTAACCCACTGAAAATGTTATGAATATCAGCAGAATATTGTCAGATACAGTGCCAGAAGATGAAAACATTATGAACAACACCAGGATATTGTCAGATACAGTGCTGGAAGATGAACCCTTCAGGTTGGAAAGCACTCAAAATACGACTGGGGAAGAGCTGCCTCCTCAAAGTGGAGTTTATCCTTGATGACATGAATGGACTAAAGCTTTCAGGACCTTTATTTGTTGCTGGGGCACAACTGAAAATAAGGAAAAACAGCTGCAAACATCCATTAATAATTAGAACACAGAATGTATGAGGTATAAATCTTGGAAAATTGGAAGTTGTCAAAAATGAAATGGAATGCATAAACATCAATATCCTAGGCATTGGTGAGCTGAAATGGACTAGTATTGGCCATTTTGACAGAATGACATATTGAAGAGGAATGGCATTACATTCATCATCAAAATGAACATTTCAAAATCTTTAAGTATAACACTGTCTGTGATTCAAGGATAGTATTCTTATACCTACAAGGAAGACCAATTAATACTACTATTATTCCAATTTATGCACTAACCACTAAAGCCAGTGATATTGAAATAGCAAAAATTGTAACAGCTTGTTCAATCTGAAATTGTTCAAGCATGCAATAAAAATGTATTGATAATTACTGATGATTGGAATGTGAAGGTTAGAAACAAAGAAGAAAGGTCAGCAGCTGAAAAATATGGCCTTGGTGATAGAAATGATGCTGGATATCACATGATAGAAATTTGCAAGATCAGTGACTTATTTATTGCAAATACTTTTTTTAAACAACATAAAAGGCAGTTATACACATGGACCTCACAAGATTGAATACACAGGAATCAAACTGACTATATCTGTAGGAGGAGATGGTGGAAAAGCTCAACATCGTCAGCTAAAACAAGATCAGGGACAGACTGGAATAAACCATTTCAGCTCATAAAGAGCTGAAAAAAATGAAACCAAATCAACAAGAACCAAAATATGAACATGAACATATCCCAACTGAATTTAGAGACCATTTCAAGAACTGATTTGATGAATTAGACACTAATGGTCGAAGACCAGAGGAGCTGTGAAATGAAATAAAGAACCTCATACAAAAAGAAAGCAAAAGATCATTTAAAAGAAAGGAAAGAAAGAAAAGACAAAAATGGATGTCAGAAGAGACTCTCAAGTTTTCTCTTGAGCATAGAGATGCTAAAGTGAATGGAATAAATGAGGAAGTAAAAGAGCCATACAGAAATTTCAAAGGGAAGCTAAAGAAGACAAAGTCAAGTATTTTAATGAAATGTGCAAAGACATGGAGTTAGAAAACCAAAAGGAAAAAATACACTCAACATTAATCAATCTGAAAGAACTGAAGAAAAAATTCAGCCATCAGTTGACATATTGAAGGACTCTATAGGATCATGACAAGCTAAGGACAACATTGCAAAGTATAAGTATTCCGGAACACTTAATTTTGCTCATGAGGAATCTGTACCAGGAACAAGAGGCAGTTGTTCGAATAGAACATGGGGACACTGAATGGTTTAAAATTAAGAAAGGTGTATTCTCTCACCATACTTATTCAATTTGTATGCTGAGCAAATAATCCAAGAAGCTGGGTTATATGAAGAAAAACGTGGCATCAGGATGGAGGAAGACTCATTAACAACCTGTGATGTGCAGATGATACAACCTCGCTTGCTGAAAGTGAAGAGAACTTAAAACATTTACTGATGAAGATCAAAGAGCACAGTCTTCGGTATGGATTGAATCTCAATGTACAGAAAACAATACATGCTTCCTGTATTAGTCAATATTTTGCCTAAAGAAGATGGAAGGAATACACACAGTCACTATACCAAAAAGAATTAGTCAGTGTTGAACTATGTCTAGAGGTAATATTTATGATCAAGAGCCAATGGTACTGAAGAAAGAAGCCCAAGTTGCACTGAGGGTATTACCAAAAAACAAGGCTCTAGGAATTGATGGAATACAAATTGAAATCTTTCAACAAACTGATGCAGCACAGGAGGCATGTGCCAAGAAATATGGAAGATAGCTACCTGGCCAAATGATTGGAAGAGATACCTATTTGTGTCCATTCCAAAGAGAGGGTACCCAATTGAATGTGGAAATCCAAGCAATATCATTAATATTACATGTAAGTACAATTTTACTTAAGATAATTTAAAAACTGCTGCAACGGTACATTAACAGGGAACTGCCAGAAAATCAAGCCGGATTTAGAAGAGGATGTGGAACTAGAGACATCATTACCGATGTCAGATGGATCTTGGCTGAAAGCAGAGAATACCAGAAAGATGTGTTCTTGTGTTTTATTGACTATGCAAATGATTTCAACTGTGTGGATCATGACAGGCTGTGGATAACATTACAAAGAATGGGTATTCCTCAACACACGATTGTGTTCATGAGGAACTTGTACATAGACCAAGAGGCAGTCATTCAAACAGAAGAAAAAGGGGATACTGAATGGTTCAAAATCAGGAAAAGTATGAGCCAGGGTTGTATTCTTTCACCATACTTATTTAATCTGTAGGTGAGCAAATAATCCAAGAAGCTGGATATGAAGAGGAGCATGACATCAGAATTGGAGGAAAACTCATTAACAGCCTGTGATATGCAGATGATGCAACCTTGCTTGCCGAAGTGACAAGAACTTAAAATACTTACTGATGGAGATCAAAGACAACAGTTTTCAGTATGGGTTGCACCTCAATGTAAAGAAAACAAAAATCCTTACCACTGGACTAGTAAATAACATTATGATAAATGGAGAAAAGATTGAAGTTGTCAAAGACTTCATTTTTTTCTTGGATCCACAATCAACACTCATGGAAGCAGAATTCAAGAATTCAAATGACATATTGCATTGGTCAAATCTGCTGCACAAGACCACTTTAAAGTGTATTCAAGAGCAAAGTTATAAATAAATTCTAGGATTAAAATACCATCCAAGCTACAGTATTTTCAATTGCCTCATATGCATGTGAAAGTTGGACAATGAATAAGGAAGACCATAGAAGAATTGATGCATTTGAGTTAGGGTGTTGGAGAAGATTATTGAAAGGCCTATAGCTGCCAGAAGAACAAATAAATCTATGTTGGAAGAACTACAGCTAGAATGCTCTTAAAAACCAGGATGGTGAGATTTTTCTCATATTTTGGACATATTATCAGGAAGGACCAGCCCCTGGAGAATGAATACTCATTTTCCGCAATTCATAGCTTGTCATGATCAACACAGTTGTAAGCCTTTGCATAGTCAATAAAGGACAGGAAAACATTTTTCTGGTATTTTGTGCTTTCATCCAAGATCCATCTGACACCAGCAATGATGTCTCTGGTTCCATGTCCTCATCTAAATCCTCATCTGAACTTTGGCAGTTCCCTGCCAAAGTGCTGTTGCAGCCGTCATTTTAAAATTATTTTTAGCAAAATTTTACTTGCAGGTGATATTAATGATACTGTCCAGTGATTTCAACATTCCATTGGGTCCCCCTCTCTTTGGGATAGGCATAAATATGGATCTCTTTCAATAAGTTGGTTAAGTAACTATATTCCAAATTTCTTGGCATTGATGAGTGATTGCCTCCATGCTGCATCAGTTTGTTGAAAGATCTCAGTTTGTATTCCATCAATTCCCAGAATCTTGTCCTTTGCCAATACCTTCAGTGCACCTTGGACTTCTTCCTCCAATACCATTGGCTCTTGATCATTATGCTATGTCTTGTAATGGTTGAGTATCATCCATTTCTCTTTGGTACAGTGACTATGTGTATTCCTTCCATCCCTTTTTGATGCTTTCTGCGTCGTTCAATATTTTGCCCATAGAATCTTTCAATAGTACAAGTTGAGGCTTGAATTTTTTCTTCAGTTCTTTCATCTTGAGAAATGCTCAGCGTGTTTTTTTCCTTTTCATTTTCTAACTCCAGGTCTTTAAACATTTTAGTATAATACTTGACTTAATCTTCTTGAGCTGCCCTTTGAAATTTTCTGTTCAACTCTTTTACTTCCTTGAGTTGTATAAAAGAATTTAGGAAGGACATCTGAATCAGTGTGGAGGTCTGGGGAGGGTAGTCTAAGGCTATGTTGCTGGTGAAGGCTAGTGGTGAAGGAGAAAAGGGGAATGCGTTTCAGGCATGAGAGTGATATATGAACAGAGAGAATGGGAACTAGCATGGTGCCTTTGAGAAACTATAAATGATTCATTATGGCTACAGGTAGAGATGGGAGTGACAGGAGAGGCAGGAAATAAAGCTGACTGACAGGTAGGCAAGCACAGAATCATGAAGAAGCTTGAAAGCCATTTCATCTAGAAAGTCATATTTTCATTTCAGGCTTGGATTTTTTGTTAAAGGTATGAGCCATCATATCTCCTTTTTTTTTTTTTTTTCTTTCTTATTTTTAATGTTTTATTGTGAATTATGTGATAGTTTACATGGAAGAACATTAGTTTTACATTCATCCTATCATATATTGTTTCATTACCATGGTTACAATACCCTGCCTGGTACATGACTGTTGTTAGGTCTCATTGAGTCAGTTTGGACTATGTGTAACTCATAGGATTATACATAGCGACTCTGTGTATCACAGATCTAAACACAGCCTGGTCCTGTGCTATCCTCACAATTGTTAAGTTTGAGTTCACTGTTGCAGCCACTCTGTATCAATCCATTTCCTTGAGGGTCTTCCTCTTCTTCACTGACCCTCTACTTTACCAAGCAAAACCATCGATCCCTCTTGATGACACACCCAAAGTAAGTTGCTATCTTCAGTTGTAAAGAGCAATCTGACTGTATTTTATCTAACACAGATTTGTTCGTCCTTCTAGCAGTCTATGGGATATTCAATGTTCTTTGCCTACACCATAATTCAAAGGCATCAATTCTTCTTGGGCCTTCCTTATTCATTGTCCAGCTTTCACATGCATAGGAGACAATTGAATATACCAGAGCTTGGATCAGGTGCACCTTAGTCTGGAAAGTGACATTTTTTTTTTTTTTTTAACACTTTAAAGAAGCATTTGTTGTAGATCTGCCCTCCAATCTTTTCATTGTCTATTGTTATGGTGCTGGTTATTAGTCTGGTTGTGAGTTTTGTTCTATTTATATCTATTTATTAGTCTGGTTGTGAGTTTTGCTCTGTTTATATCGAAGTGTAATCCAGATTGAAGACTGTAGACTTTCATCTTCAGTAAGTACTTCAACTCTTCTTCACTTTCAGCAAGTAAGGTACACCATATTACTTAACAAATGTTCGTTGTCTCTTCTTTTTACTCTGAGCTTCTCCTTCTCGATACGCAGATGGAAGGAAGGCTATGTGCTCTGGGTTAGCTCCGCTGTATAGAAGGAGGGGGAGATTAGCGGCTACGCGGGTCGAACCTCAGTTTAGCCGCATGGAGGCGCTCTAGGCTATTCATTGGTGCTCTATGGTTCTTCCTTTGCCCCGGAAGTGGTTCCACGGCGGGGGTTGGTAAGGTCGGGCCATGGTGGGGCGGAGGTTGCGAAGATGGCGTGGCGAGGCTGGGCGCAGAAAGGTTGGGGCTGCGGCCAGGCTTGGACTCCGCTGGTGGGCGGCCGGAGCTACGAGGACCTCACTGCGGCCCTGGCCCCGCCGCGGCTGCTTGGACGCAGGTAATGGCCGCTTCTTTCGGCTTCTTGCCTCTCAACCCCTGAGCTTCAGTCACACACCCTCCTGGAGGGGAGGCCGCTGTGTTCTTTAGTGTTGCTCCGGGTTCACCTTTCTCGCCTGCCGCTCCCTTTGCATCTCCTTTAACCTTAGTTCATTCCTCCCTTCTCCCCGCTCCGCCCTGCCCCGGGCCAGCTCTCGGAACCCACGCAGCCCCTTTCCCATTGGGAGGGCGATACGGGAAGGGAACCGACGCCTGAGATAGAATTGCGTGCCAAGCCTTATAATCCTGAGGGGAAAATACGGAATCTTTTTTTAAGTGAAGCAACTTGCCTTAATATTGTACAGCTGGTAAAATCAGAGAGTTTCAGTTTTTAACCCCATCTATCAATTGGAGTCCTGGTGTGACGCTGAGAGTTAATGCGCTGGACTGCGGAGTCGGTTTGATCTCTAGGTCGGTTCAAGCTCACCAGCCACTCCTTGGAAACCCTATACAAGGTCGCTATGGGTCGGAACCGACTCGACGGCACATAACAACAACATCCGTCTTAATTATGAAACCTGTTTCCCTACAACAAATTACCTTCTTTAGTTAAGGGATGACAGAGTGACAAGACATCACTGCCTCTTGCAAGTATTTCTGGACTTGGAGAGGTATTTCTTGAAAAATTGAGACAGTGGGATGTTTGTTTTACAGATGATTTGGAAAAACATTCTGCTGGGTCAAGAGTATGGGGTATCAGTATTTGCTGCTTTATGTTGCTTTTACTCTGTACACTGGAATAACTGAGTTCTGAATTACACACTCAAAGGAAGAGGGATGTCTCTCATTGTGCACAAATCTCATGTCTGTTTGGTTTGACGTTTATTCTGACTGGCATCCAGTTTGAACGATCCAGAGTTTCCACCCTCCCAGTTGTTTTATTTTCCACTCAGATGTGTTAGTAGGTGCCGTCGAGTCGGTTCCGACTCATAGCGATCCTGGATAGGGTTTCCAAGGAGCGTCTGGTGGGTTTGAACCACCAACCTTGTGGATAGCAGTCCAGTGCTTATCGTGCAGTGCCTTACCAGTGCCACCTAGTGAGTTCTGACGCATGGCGAGTCAGTACAGGGTTTCCGAAGCCCAGGATCAGAAAACCTCAACTTTCACCCGCAGAGCGGCATGTCAACCTGAATTACTGACCTTGGCGGCTAGCAGCCCAGCTAATAGTCCACTATGCTACCACCGCTCCTTGGAGTTCTGGTGCGGCGCTATGGGTTAATGCTCTGGACTGCAGAGCTGGTTTGAATCGCAAGGTCGGCCGGTCAAGCTTACCAGCCACTCCTTAGAAACCCTATACAGGGTCGCTGTGAGTCCGAACCGACTTGATGGCACTTAACAACAACTAGCGCTTGTTAGACCTTGTAGAATCATGTATGATTTCCCAGCTTCAAACCTACCAAATAAGAATCATCAGGAAAATGGAAAAACATGCATTTCTAACAGACATTCCAAATGAATTTTACTAGGTAATTGTGAAAAGCTTGCATTGTATCTTTAATGATACGGTGTAACATGGGGCTTCAAGCCCTAATTTTAAACTCCTGAGGAGGTGGAAAATCAGGAGATTCATAGTTAATTGACTTAACTATGTAAGTGGAGTCCTGATGTTGCGCTGTGGGTTAATGCGCCAGACTGCAAAGCCGTTTGAACTGCCAAGGTCGGTGGTTCAATCTCACCAGCTGCTCCTGGGAAACCTTTTACAGGGTCTCTATGGGTCGCAACCAACTCAATGGCACTTCACAACACAACAACTAAGTAGGTGGTGATAGAGCTCTGTGGTCTTGGTTCCATTGTACTCCAAATACCATGGTTTAAGGGAAGAGGAAGCCTGCATGTTTAATAAGCAACAGGTGTGTTAAATAAGATTCTGTTACCACAGTATTTGATTTATAAAAGTTGCCAGTAAAAGTTGGGGTTAAAAATCCTATGAAAGAACAAATGAAGAATTAAAAACACTGAGAATTGTATAGCGTTGTATGATGTGCATACTCCATACCTAAGTGTGATGGGCAAGTGGAGAAAATAATCCCAAAATGATTCATTTGAGAATGATTTCATAGTGAAAGAGAGTTTTGAGCAAGATCTCAAATGATTTCTTATATGTCTGGGTAGAAGAGAATGGATATTTCAGTAGGAAATGGAGTATACAAGTAATGTTGAATAAACAGCAACAAAAAATTACGCTAGTTATGACTCATGGTGACCCTGGGCTGTGTGTTCAAGAACGGAACTGCTCCGTAGGGGTTTTTTTGGCTGTAATTTTTATGTTGGAGCCCTGGTGTGGCACTGTGGGTTAATGTGCTGGACTGCAAGGTCTGTTTGAACCACAAGGTTAGCAGTTCAAGCTCACTAGCTGCTCCTCGGAAACCCTTTACAGGGTCACTATGAGTCAGAATCAACTTAACAACAAAACCAGTCTTTATGTAAGCAGATTGTTTGGCTTTCTCTGAGCTTCTGGGTTGTTTTGAACCATCAATCACTAACTGTAAAAATAGTATGGTGGTGGCATCATTGTCTGCCCTCTTATTTTCCCTGTGGGGTGGGGTGGGGCATTAGGGGAGGGAGAAGGAGACTCAGCATAGGCTTCAGCTCTGGGCTGATTCCTAAGGAGGCTGAGATCAGACACATACCTCCGCCTTTTTAATGTCTACCAAGTCTGACACCAGCTGTCCCGCCCAGCGCATTCTACTCAGCTGGCTTTGATAAAAAATCATTGCAGTGGCCACTCAGAACTCTAACACCATACTCACAGTTAATGGGCTTTATTAGGGACGGTAACAGTTTACAATTCAGGGTCAGAAATGCTCAGAGCTTGGATGGACCATTAGGGTAGTCTTGTTTCAGTCATGCTTGCAGGCAGGCTTCGCTCTGGCCTCTGACCTGCTTGGACTGCCCTTTTAGTGCTGCTGCTAAGTGCCCAAAGGACACTCAGTTCCGCTTTAAGCCTCAGCCCAAAGGCACTCAACTCTAGTTTTGTGGGTAGCAAATCAAGTTCCCCAATTAAGTGTCTGGAGGCACCCCACTCCACAAGGAGCCTCGTGCCCAAAGGCATTCAGCTTTACTTCCTGGGCTGGGAAGCCCACTGTCTGGTACTCTGGCTCTGGCTTCTGCTGCTGCTACTTGTCTGACACTCCTCCGCTACTCCTCGGGTGTTGCCGCTTTGGGTCCCTGGGTTGAGAGATTCAGTGTGCAAGAATATTGGAGTCCAGAGAACAAGCTCCAGTCCTGGCTCTTAGCAGCCAATTGCAAACTACTTGCACCATTTTATATGGAAGATTTAAAAATAACATTTTCATGGTTAAATAGAAAAACATGCTATTTAACATGAAAATTTAGGTAAACTTGAAGTAGGGCATTTGCCACCTCATCTCTGAAGATAAGCACCTACTGTTAATAGAAAGCATGATCTTGCAGGTCACCTTTATTATGTTTATTTTGATGTCCTGTAATTTAAAAATTAGTATGTAAAGAGTGACATCAAAGGCACATTAAAAAGCAGAATTTTGGCCTACTCCGTCCAGTTCTGATGTAAAAATAGGCCTGAACTGCAGCAAGAAATTGGCATTTTTAACAGACACTATAAATGATTGTATAGTGATTAAGCATTTGACTGTCAACCTAAAGGCTGACTATTGAACCCACCAGCTGTTTGGGAGAGAGAGATAGCAGACAGCCTTGAAAACCCTATGGGAAACCTCTGTTGTTTAGTGTTGCTATGAGTTGAAATTCACTCAATGGTGGTGAGTTTGGTTTGGTTTGGGTAGATGATATAATACAGGGGTTTATATTTTAAAATGGACTCTCCTTCCTCCTTGAGAAGCCAGAGGAAATCAGACATGGTCCCCCTGCAGTTTTTGCGCTACCCTTCCTTACTTGTTGTCAAACATTCGAATGCACTTGAGGAGATTGAGAGGCGCGCTTTAATCCTCAAAAACGATGTCTTGGTATTTTTGTACCAGATTTGCATAATGGAATTCTGTTGTTACGTGCCATTGAGTTGGTACGATTCATATGCCATTTTGTTAGTCGTATTGGTGGTGGTGGGGGGGCCCTGCTTCTTTTTCTCTGCTCATACACTCTACCAAACA
This sequence comes from Chrysochloris asiatica, assembly GCF_000296735.1. NCBI lineage: Eukaryota > Metazoa > Chordata > Mammalia > Afrosoricida > Chrysochloridae > Chrysochloris > Chrysochloris asiatica. Next base: position 4,759,470 of record NW_006408653.1, read on the forward strand.
TGATATCCTTCTCCAGGGACTAGTCCCTCCTGATCATATGTCCAAAGTATGAGAGATGAAGTCTGACCATCCTGGCCTCCAAGGAGCATTTTGGTTGTACTAGTAATGCATATTTGTTTGTTCTTTTGGCAGTCCATGATACTTTTAATATTTTTATCCAGCACCATAACTCAAATGCATCAATTCTATGGTCTTCCTTAAACTGTCCACCTTTCACATGCATATGAGATCACTGAAAATACTATGGTTTGGGTCAGTCCTCAAATTGATATATTTGCTCTTGAACACTTTAAAGAGGTCTTGTGCAGCAGATTTGCCTAATGCAATACATTGTTTAATTTCTTGACTTCTGCTTTCATGAGTGTTGATGGTGGCTCCAACCAAAATGAAGTCTTTGATAACTTCAATCTTTTCTTTTTTTTTTTTTTTAATTAAATGTTTTTATTTTGGATTGAGTGAAAGTTTACAGGGCACATCATCAGCTTCACATTCAACCATTCATATAGCTTGTTTCATTACATTGATTATTATCTCCTCCATATATCATCAGTTAACAGTGTTTCTCTCTATCCTCTTTAGCTTTTTTTTTTTGGATGGTGGAGGGGGGACTTGCCTTTTTGGAATTTACAGTCTCAGCTTTCAGGGAAGGTTTTTACATTTGTCTGTGGATATCCAGGGCTCATGTATGAGATTACTAACAAGCATTACTGAATAATCCGATGAGGGACAGTTTGCTATGTCTACTAGGTAGCTTAAGTCTGATCCTCAGAGCCTATGGTTTGGA
>NW_006408653.1:4760353-4762316 GCF_000296735.1 Chrysochloris asiatica
AATCAGTTATAGGCTGAAGGTGGGCTTACAAGTTTTCTCTAATCATGTTTCCCAACATTCCTTTCTATCCCACTCAAGTGTTTATTTTACAATAGTAGGCAAGGGAAATTAATATTCATAAGGCAGTCAAGGATTTTAGTATTATTTACCCACTTCAAGCTATACCTAGATCCCTCTGTCCCAGAGCCCTGTTGTTCCAAGGTTGAGTATGCATCACTATTTACCTCTGTCCCACTAGGCCATGCAAACCTTTCTCAGTGTTCCCCTATCTTGTTCTTCTGCCTCCTTCTCCTTTCTTGTATTGCCTTCCCCAACACCCAAAATAAATCCCTCACCCCAACCCATTGTGGTTACCTTATATTCCATTAGTTCTTCCCTCCATTTAAGACAGTATTTTATCTAGTAATCTACCTGAACTTCTCACCACCTAGATCTCTGTTCCTCTGTGTTTACCTTTTTTCACATTGTAATTTTTTTGATCATAGACTGGCCTCCCAGATCCTCTGTTCTTATAATTTTATTCTGTTATTGTCTCTTCCATTTGTCGACTGAGTTCAGGTTGATGCTGCCATGTACATCATTCTGTAGTTGTGTGTGTTCTTGTTGGTTCTCAGTCCACAGAACTTACTTTAGGATGTTTTTCATAGCAGGGTTGGCTTTCGCAAAATCCCTTAACTTCTGTTTATCCTGGAATGTTTTGATTATACCATTGTATTTGATTGAAAGCTTTGCTGGGTAGAAGATTCTTGGGTGGCAGTTTTTTTCTTTCAGGGTTTTAGAGTGAGTCCCCACTCACTGCCTTCTTGCCTACATGGTTTCCTTTGAGAAATCTGAGCTTACTCTTTGTATGTTATATTTCTCTTTTCCCTAGCTGCTTTCAAGATCCTGTCTTTATCTTTGATTTTTGAGAGCTTGATTATTATATGTCTTGGTGATTGTCATTTAGGGTCTATCCATCCTGGGGTTTGTTGAGCTTCTTGAATGCTTATCTTTTCACTCTTCATGATGTTAGGAAAATTTTATTCCAGAAGCTCTTCAACTATCTCCTCTGTGGGCTTGTGTTATTGTTCCTCTTCTGGAATGCCAATAATTCTTATGTTATTCCTCTTCATATTATCCAACATGAATCTTAGGCCTTCTTCAGATTTTTTTATCCTTTTTTGTATTTGTTCTTCTATCTTAGTAGTGTTGAGAGATTTATCTTCTAGCTCCTAGTTCAGGCTTCTATCTCTTTAATTCTACTCCTTTGCCCTTTCAGTGTATTGTCCATTTCTGATATTCTATTATTAATTGTTTGGACCTCTTTCTGTAGGTTTTGAATTGTTTCCAATGCTGTATCTATCTTATTTGATTGTTCCTATAGCACTTTCCTGACTTCTTCCTTATTTTTCTCAACTCTATTGTATAGTGTTTTGATACATTTTATAATCATTTTTCTGAATTCCTTCTCCAGCATTTCCAAAGCCATCTTCCAGTATGGAGTGTAGGTCTATTTCCAGCTCATTTGCCTCAGTCACTTTATCTCGTTTCTGGACATGTGCAGATATGGCCATCTGCCTCTGTTTTTTGGGCATCTTCAGGGGTTATCTGTGGCCTTAATACTTAGATGGGTATGTATTTTGGTATTGTTTATGCTTTCTGATTGCCTGATCAGGAAATGGGCTTCCCTTTTCACTCTTCTTCTTGAGAAATTTCAAGATGCCACTGTTGGTCGTTTTGACGTAACTTAGGATTTAATTTTCGGCTTATTTCTGTCTTTGTCTGCTTATCCCGCTCCATAATACCCATTCAGGCCTTTTTTCTAGTTGTAAACAGTTCAGGTCCGGCAGTGGCCGTTTGGTTTTAACTGGAAACTATCTCTTTAAATTTTGAGGAGATCTGTGTGCATGCTTAGTAGAACCCTCTGAGGATGGGGCTGGAGTGACCACTAGCTCAGGTACCCCTATAGTCACCAGAATGGAGG
>NW_006408653.1:4789971-4791541 GCF_000296735.1 Chrysochloris asiatica
CCTGCCTTCCTTCCATCATGGAGAGAAAGTTTACTTCTGGTTCATTTGTCTCAGATATTTTATCTTTTTTTTGGACATGTGCCACTATGGACATCTGCTTTTGCTTCTTGGGCATGTTTAATGTTTGTCTGTGGCTCTAATAATTAATTAAGTATGTAGTTTGGTAATTTTTTATGTTTTCTGATTGCCTCCAGCAGAGTGTGGTCTTCCCTTTGTAATCTTTTATATGGCAGCCAAACAACTCCAGTCGGGTAGAAAAAAAAGCCAAAATCAAAATCAAAGGCAAAAATGGGGTTTTCCGATAGTGGAAGGGAGGCTATGTGACCTCCAAGCAACACCAGTTGGGTAGCAAACAATCAGAAGCAAAGTAAAAAACAAAAGCGATAATGAGATAATAATGAAGCAAGACAAAAAAACAACAACAGCATGAAAGAAGGGACAGAAAACAAAACAAAACAAAAAAAAACCAAAAAACAAACAAACAAAAAGAGAGAGAGAGAAAAAGAAAAGAGAGAAAGGATTCAGCCCCAGAAAAAATGAGATTAAACAAGGCAACCTCTAGTCACACACACAAAAAGAAAGAGAGCAGAGGAAAAGGAAAAAAAAGTAATAATAATAAAAACAAACAACAGCAAAAAAAACAAAAACAAAAAAACACCCTTTATCGGTTTTATAAGGAGCAGCTGGTGGGGGCGATCTACCAACCTTGCAGTTCAAAGCGCTCTGGTCCCTTAACCCGCAGAGCAAAAAGAAAGAAAGAAAAGAAAGCAAAACCATTTATCCTTTATAGGGTTTCTAAGGAGCAGCTGGTGGGCCCGAACTTCCGACCTTGCTGTTCAAAAGGTTCTGCAGTCTAGTCCCTTAATCTGCCGGGGTACAGCAGGATTGCCTTGTTGCTGTTGGTAAAAACCACCTCAAGGTGTCTCCCCTTGTGCTGGCTTGTGCAGGCTTGTGCCTTGCTGGCAGGGCTTGAGCCTTGGAGGTTAGGCAGTGGGCTAGCCTGTGTTGCTGGGTCAGGGAAGCGCCGGACGTTCCTCCCCTAATGCTCTTTTATAGGGTTTCTGAGGAGCGGTTGGTGGGTGTGGACCCCTGACCCTGTAATTCAGGTGACCATGTAGTGGCACCCCAGCCCTCAGGACCACGTCGGGGCTCCTGCTGAACCTTCTAAGATAAAAAATAATAAAAATAAAGGGGAGACCCAAATGGGTTTCCCCAGTGGGTGCTCGTGGCAGGAGGTGGGCTGCCTGCCCCCGCGCTCCGCGGTTCAGTTGAGCGTGAGGTGAGCTGTTTGCTGGCACACGCCCGGCAGGGCTGAGGGACGCTGCTCGGTTCAGCGGGAGGCAGGTCGCTCGCTTTCGCGTGTCTGGCAGGCCCGCGGTACGCGGCTCGGGCAGGAGGGGAGCTGCTCGCCTGTGTGCGCGCGCGCCCGGCGGGCCCCGGGAACACACGGGTCAACCAGGCAGGGCAGAAGTGGCTCAGGCAGGCACAGTCCGCGCCTGATGACATCAGACCGTTGCTGCTTCTCTTTTTCTGCAGGCTTTTTTTGTTTTTCCTTTTCCCCTCCTAAACT
>NW_006408653.1:4798199-4799365 GCF_000296735.1 Chrysochloris asiatica
CAGCAAGCAAGGTTGTATCATTTGCATATCGCAGGTTGTTAATGAGTCTTCTTCCAATCCTGATGCCACGTTTGTCTTCATATAAGCCAGCTTCTCAGATTATTTGCTCAGCATACAGGTTGAATAAGTATGGTGAAAGAATACAACCTTCTCACACACCTTAGGAGATTGAAAATGAAGTAGTTCTAATTTATAAGATCCTATGGTTGTAAGGATCCCTGATGGCATAGAGGTTAAGTATTCAGCTGCTAACTAAAAGTTTGCAGGATTGAACCCACCAGCCACTCGGTGAAAGAATTATATGGCAGTCTGCTCTTGCAAAGATTACAGTCTTTGAAATCCTATAGGGCAGTTCTACTTTGTGTCCCATAAGGTCACTATGAATTGGACTTGACTCAAGGCAATGGTTTTTTTGGTATGGTTGTAGATGGTAATTGGCAGAGACATCATATGTGACTACAAAGCATAGCTTTAGGGTAAATGGGACCCCTAGGGTTGTGTGATGCCCAGTCTGCACAACTGAGTGAGGTGGTTATGAGCAGAGAAGCTTAGGAGTTGTACTTATTTTGTCACCTTTAGCAGATTGAGCAATACCTGCTTTTTCTTACTTCCTGAATAGTTCTTGATTGTTTCTTACCTTCATTCCTCAACCCCATCACTTCTACCTTTAGTTCCTGTCTTCTTCATTTATTTTGTTGAATCAAATAAACTTTGATTAGCTTGTTTCCTTACCCAGGTCAAAAAATAAGATGAGGACCCTGCTCACCCTGCTCTCTAGAAACTCATATTTAGGTGCTGGAGACTACTGTTGTTGTTGTTAGGTGCCATTGAGTCAATATAGACTCATAGCGACCCTGTGCACAACAGAATGAAACACTGCCCAGTCCGGGGCCAGCCTTACATTCTTTGTTACATTTTAGCCCATCGCTGTTGACACTGAACCAATCCTTCTTGTTGGGGGTCTTACTCAATTTCTCTGACCCTGCATTTTACCAAACATATATTTTTCTAGTGAGTGGTCCCTTCTGACAATATGACTGAAATATGAAGGATGAAGTCTGGCCATCCTGGCTTCCAGGGAGCACTCTGGCTGTACTTCTTCCCACACAGATGTGTTTGGTCTTTGGCAGTCCATGGTACTTTTAATATTCTCCTCTAACACCATA
>NW_006408653.1:4799465-4812057 GCF_000296735.1 Chrysochloris asiatica
GGGCTGTGAGACTGTGAATTCCTACCTGGGAGGTTTAACTCGCAAGTTGTCCCCCCCTGATCCCGGAGCCCCCACTCACCCACACTGCCTGGCCGCCCTCCGGAAGTCCTCCTTCAATCTTTTTTTCGTTGATCTTGATGCTATTTATTGGTCCAATGGTGAGGATTTTTGTATTCTTTACACTGAGATGCAACCTATACAATAGAGTGTCGTCTTTGGTGTTCATCAGTAAGTATTTTAAGCCCTCTTCACTTTCAGCAAGTAAGGTTGTATCATTTGCGTATCACAGGTTGTTAATGAATCTTTCAATCCCGATGCCATGTTTTTCTTCATATAATCCAGCTTCTCAGATTATTTGCTCAACACACAGATTGATTAAGTATACTGAAAGAATACAATCTTGGCACGCACCTGTCCTCATTTTAAACCATTCACTGTTACCTTGTTTTGTTTAAACAACTGCTTCTTGGTCTTTGTATAGGTTTTTCATGAGCACAATTAAGTGTTCTGGAATACTCATTCTCCACAACATTGTCCATAGCTTGTCATGATCCACACAGTCGAAAGCCTTTGTATACTCAATAAAGCACAGGTAAAGATGGTTTCAGCCAAGATCCATCTTATGTCTGCAGTGATGCTCCTTTTTCCAGGTCCTTGTCTGAATCCATCTTGAACTTCTTGCAGTTCTCTGCCAATGTACTGTTTTTGAATTACCTTTAGCAAAACTTTACTTGCATGTGATATCAACGATATTGTCTGATGATTTCCGCATTCCATTGGATAACCTCTGTGCAATGGGTACAAATATGGATCTCTTCAGTTGCCAGATACCTATCTTCCTAATTTCTTGGTATAGGTGAGTGAGTGCCTCAAGTGCTGTGTCAGTTTGTTGAAAGATTTCAATTGAACATATCCCACATGAATTTAGAGACCATCTCAAGAACAGATTTGATGAGAGAGATAAGAGGAGAGAAAAGTGAGCAGAGAGAAGGGGGAACGTACTGCCACTAAGAAAGGAAAACCAGAAGTAAAGCACATCTTTGGACTTGGGATCCCTGCACTAGAAAACTCTTAGATCCAGGGGAAGATGGATGCCAAGGAATGCTGAGCCTACAGATGCTGAAAGCAGACATGACTTCTTCTTAAACTGTCAAAGGAGAGAGAAAGCCTTTCCCTAGAGCTGGTGCTGTGATTTAGACTTCCAGCCTCCTACACTGTGGGAGAATAAATTACTATTTGTTAAAGCCAAAAAAACAAAGATAAAATTATTACGAATTTTAAGAGGGGGTTTCAGAAATAAGACATTGAAAGGGGGGGCTGTTTTCTAGCATGAGGCACCATGAGACCCAGCTGGTAATAGCTGATGAAACCAGCCCTGTTTAGGGAGGGAACCTATAGTTAATAGCTTCTAGAGCATGCCAAAATGAAATCACAAATACCTGTGTGTACATGTTTTTCTGTGTTGAAATATCTTTAAATAGAAGAACTGTGCTGACAGGATTCAAGTTTAGTTATGGTACCAAATAGTTGAAATAATAAGGGTAATTTTCCATAAAATATGCAGCTTTGATAAAACATATGGGAAAAGGTAATGCACAAAGTACTTTGAACAGTTTAAGGATTTTTATCCACAATGTGAAATGTAGGCAACTTCAGTAGAAAAAAACAAACAAAAACAAAAAACTGATCTGATGCATTAAACACTAATAACCAGAGACCAGAAGAACTGTAGGATAACATTAAGAACATCATACAGGAAGAAAGGAAAATTTTTTGATCATTAAAAAGACAGGAAAGAGCGGGAACCTACCCAGAGAAGCAGTGATGCCTGAAATGGAGCCAGAGATGATGACGTGGAGCAGTGGAGCAGCTGGAGATTTTAGATCCAGAGAGGGAGAGCGACTGTGTGCTGAAGACCTGGGGGGTACGGGGGAAGGATTGCATGGAGGGGATTGTAACCATGGCAGTGAGACTATATATGATAGAATGAATGTAAAACTAGTGTTCTCCCATGTAAACTATCACATAATTCACAATAAAACATTTAAGGAAAAAAAAGGAAAGATAGAAAAGGCAAAAATGGGTGTCAGAAAAACCTCTGAAATTTTCTCTCCATTGCAGACATGCTAAAACAAATGAAAAAAAAGAACTCAAAGAACTGAAAAAATTTCAAAGGGCAGCTTAAGACAAAGTCAGGTATTAAAATGAAATATGCAAAGACCTGGAGTTAGAAAACCAAAAGGGAAGGAAAATGCTCAGCATTTCTCAGGCTGAAAGAACTGAAGAAAAATTCAATTTTCAACTTGCAATAATGAATAATGTCATGGGCAAAATATTTAATGATGCAAAAATCAACAGAAGATTGGAATATACAGTTACTGTATCAAAAATAAATGGTCTATGTTCAATCATTTCGAGGTAGAATATGATCAAGAACCAATGATACAGAAAGAAGTACTCCAGTCTGCACTGAAGGCACTGGTGTAACACAAGGCTTCAGGAATTGATGGTATTCAGATAGAAATCTTTCAACAAACTGATGTAGTGCTGGAGGCACTCATCTATGCCAAGAAATTTGGAAGACAGCTGATTGGAAGAGAATCCATATTTGTGCCCATTCCAAAGGGAGGTGACCCAATGAGGAATGCAGAAATCATCAGAAGATCCCATTAATGTTACATGCAAGTGAATTTTTCCTGAAGATATTTCAAAAACTTCAACAGTACATCAACAGAGAACTGTCAGAGAACAAACTGGATTCAGACAAGGACATGGAACAAGAAATATCATTGCTGACATCAGATGGATCATGGCTGAAAACAGAGAATGCCAAAAAGATGTTTACATGTGCTTTATTGACTATGCAGATGCTTTTGATCTTGTGGATAACATTGCGAAGAATGGATATTCTGGAACATTGCATGTGCTCATGAGGACACTGTGCATAGACCAAGAGGCAGTGTTTCAAACAAAACAAGGGGATACTTGATGGTGTAAAATCAGGACAGATGTATACTAGCGTTATAGTCTTTCACCATACTTATTCAGTCTGTATGCTGAGCAGTAAATAATATGAGAAAGTGGATGATATGAAAAGGAATGTGGAATCAGGAAGACTCATTAACAACCTACTATATGCACATGATAAGGAGCTCTGATAGCATATTGGTTATGAGTCAGGCTGCTAATATCAGGGTCAACAGTTTGAAACTACCAGCTGTTTTGTGGGAGAAAGATGAGGCTTTCTGCTCCTATAAAGATTTATAGCCTCGGAAACTCCTATACAGGGTCACTATATATGGTGATAAGGATCACTCTGGTAGAGTAGTAGTGGGTACAAGTCGGGCTGCCAACCTCAAGTTCAGCAGTTTGAAACTACCAGCGGTTCTGCGGGAGACAGATGAGGCGTTTGATCCCGTAAGGATTTACAACCTCGGAAACCCTGTGCCGGGTCACTATGAGTCAGAACCGACTTCACAGTACTTAACAACAATATATAATGATATGCAGATGACACAGTCTTGCTTCATGAATGCTTCTTCTTGTTGTTGTTAAGTGCCATGGAGTTGGTGCTGACCTTGTGGCTCAAACTAATTTTGTGGTGCAGCACATTAATCCAGACTTAAAATACTTATTGATGAAGTTTGAAGACTACAGCCTTCATTGTGATTTGTACCTCTATGTAAAGAAAACAAAAATCTTAGAACTGGACCAATAAATAACTTTATGATAAACAGAAAAGATTGAAGTTGTCAAAGACTTCATTTTGCTTGTTTCCATAATGAACACTCATAGAAGCAGCAGTCAAGAATCAAATGATGTACTGCATATAGGCAAATCTGCTGCAAAAGACCTCTTTAAAGTGATAAAGAGCAAAGATAACAGTTTGAGGACTAAGATATGCCTGACTCAAGTCATAGTATTTTCAATGACCTCATATATGTATGTAAAAAGTTGTAGGAGCCAATAAGGCAGACCATAGGAAAATCAGTGCATTTGAACTGTGCTGTTGGAGAAAGATTTTGAAAGTGCCATGGACTGCCAGAAGAACAAACAAATCTGTGTTGGAAGACGTACAGCCAGAATGCTCTTTGTTAGGTACCATCGAGTTAGTACCGACACGTAGCACAACAGGACGAAACACTGCCCAGGCCTGGGCTAACTTCACAGTTGTTGGTATGCTGGAGTTCATTGATGCTGCCACTTTGCCAATCTATCTTGCTGGGGGGCTTCCTCTTTTTCCTCTGACCCTCCACCTTTCCAAACATGGTATCCTTCTCCAGTGACTTCCCTCCAAAAGTATGAGAGACAAAGTTTGGCCATCCTGGCTTCCACGGAGCACCTGGCTGTACTTCATTCAACACAGATCTGTTTATTCTTTTGGCAGTTAATAGTACTTTAAATATTCTCCTTCAGCACCATAACTCAAATACATCAATTTTTCTATGGTTTTCCTTTAGAAGTCAGGATAGTGAGCGAGACATTGTCTCTCAAACGTCACACATGTTATCAGTAGGGACCAATCCTTGGAGGACATCGTACTTGATTTCATTTTGTTGTGCATAAAGTTGCTAATGAATTGGAAGCAACTTAATGTCACCTAACAATAACAACAGGATAAACACTGGACTGCTAACCATGAGGTTGTTGATTCAAACCCACCAGCCATTCCTCGAAAAATCTCTCCTGGATGCTATGAGTCAGAACAGACTAGATGGCACTTAACAGCAACAACAGGTCAAGCTCTTGAGATTACAGCTTAATGTATATGAAGTGGGGCAGTGGTGTGGTGCTCTTAGGAGCTCACCAAGAAGTTCTAATGTGTAGCCAGGACTGAGAAACCCTGCCATAACTGGTTTAGTGGGTTAAAACCATGGCTACAATATTTTGTAGCTCTTCTCATCCAGAGTTGGAATTTATTTCCTACCCATTGAAACTGTGTTGTCCTTGTGACTTGCTTTGCATGTGAAGTCCAGGGCCTGGGCCTCAGGGTGTTCTGGTAGCTTTTGCATTTGCCTTGGGATACTCCCACTGCTGTGATAGGAAGCCCCCACCAGTCTATTGAAAACAGAGAGATTCATATGGAGGGAGGTCCCCTGCTCAGCCAACAACCTGTATACAAAGGCTCCAGCTGTGTTAGTGAGGCCATCCTAGGCACTCTTATCAGAAGATGGTGGCTGCATGAGTGACTTCAGAGAGTCAGGAGAACAGCCCAGCTGAGTAGAGATAACCCACAGAATAATGGGATAATAATAATAAATTGTTTTAAGCAAATATGTTTTAATGGTGCTTTGTTATCCAGCAATAATAGAGATAACTGGGAAACTGCTGGCAAATCAGGATCTCCTGATTAAAGAAAAGAACTATGCTGTATCACTAGTTTTGCTAGTAAAACTGGAATAGTACCCCCGTTATATTCTGAATTCACAGATAATGTGCCATTGTGTCTGATTAGTCAGGGTACCTGGGGGGATAGTTTTTAGCTTTTCACTCCCTATAGCAAGTGAATGCACCCTTGATGAAAGCATGAACGTAGCCATTTTGAGAACTTAACAAAATAATTGAGCACTGCCTGAGACATCCTCCACTACACACTCCCATTTTCTGTCCTTGTTTCCTAGATATGTTGTTATGTGCTGTTGAGTTGGTTCCAGACTCATAGCGACCCTGTATAGAGTTTCCAAGGAGCAGCTTGTAGTTTTAAACTGTCGACCTTGTGGTTAGCAGTTAAGTGCTTATCTTACAGTGCCATTCTGGTGGTAGTGGTATGTACCATGGAGTCAGTTCTGATTCATAGTGAACCTGTACAGGGTTTCTGAGGCTGTAAATCTTTATGGGAGCAGAAAACCTCATCTTTTGTCCTGTGGAGCATCTGGTAGATTCGAACTGCTGACCCTGAGTTTAGCAGACCAACTTGTAGCCACTGTGCTACCAGAGCCATGCTTATAGTCCTAGATATATGTTGTTACAATGTTAATGGTCACCTAGACCTGAAGCCTGGTCCATCCGTGTGGTTTCTGAAAGAATTCAGTACCCAGATAGACACCTGGAGAGTTAGGATATCTGAACACCTTGTGAATTGGTGCTGATGGCAGTGATAAGATTGTAACGCACTTGCATGCTATAAATATTGCTTCTAAGAGAGTCCAGTAGACATCATTCCTATGTGTTGCGGGTGGCCCGGAGTCAACTTCCTAATAATAAAGGCTTTTCTCTTTATTTGTCTTATCTGGGTGTTTGTTAATTGGACTCGACCGCTCCAGGGTATTGAGTCCAAGCTTTGTGGTGACATTGGTAATACATTTAGATGTTTAATGAGCCAACACAGTATCTAATTCTGTCCCATAAGTTTCGTATGTCCAACTGTTTCGTTGTTAGGTGCCTTCTCAGTGTATGTGTATCTACGGTTATCTGATAGTTTTGAGCTTGCTGTTTAACATACTGTTGGTGTCCTCAGTCCCATACTTGCCTCTCTTTTAGTTTTTAAGGTAGATATTTTTTAGGCAAAGGTCTGGTTTTGTTACTATAAAAGGGCCACCTGTCATAAAGAAATCAATTCTTCTGAGACTGGGACGGTGGAAAATAACAAGGCTTAATGTATGTCAGTAATTTATACCAATGCATAGGAGGCCAAGTGGGGCTCAGCGTCCTCCAAGACTGCCTTTCCGAGGAAAAAGGAGAAAATTTATATGGATCTTGGACATGGGGTAAGGGTCAGAAGAATTTCAGAAACTTTTTCGTTCTTTTTATCTCATGTCTTGCTGACTGCTCCAGACATATTATCTTCAGCAGGCAGTTTTTCTTTGTCCGTAATTATCAGAGGTTTTCACAGGAGATGTAGGGTCGTTTTTCTTCATTCCTGTAATAACCCTTGTAGTGGGGGTTAACTACAAATTTACATATAGGGAAGTGCAGCTAAGGACTGCACACTGATGCTCTCTTTACTTACAATGTGGAATTGTTTTAGCCATCTGTGACTTCAGCTTTGCTTCAAGTCCAGATTCCCATCATGGTATGTTTATATTCCTTTCAGACATTGGCTTCAAAACCTATAAGAGTTAACTAGGTATGGAAGAAATAGTATCACCTCCACCCTGAAAGAGAGGGCTCTTGCCTTCCAGGGATTAGTAGTCAGATGAGGCAGAATTCACACTCAAGCAAAGGTTTATTATAGGAAAAACGCTTGCAAGCAGAGATGGGCAGGGCTTTAATGCAACTCTAGTCTTGACTTTCCAAATGGAGGCTTTGTTATTGTTATACATATGTTGTTGTTGAACCTTGTGGTTCAAACTGACTTTTCAGGGTTTATCATACAGTGTCACACTAGGACTCTGAATAGAGGCTTTGCTAAGGTGTGAAAGGCATCCTTATTTGTAGGGATAACAGGGATTTCTGGGAGGGACTGTGCTAATTGGGTCTGTGTGCAGCATTTCTTCAAGATGGAATCCATTGCAAAGGCCTTTGGTAGGAGCAGACAAAATTTATTTTGGGATGTGTAGGTAGGTCTTCAGGACTTTGGTTTAACCCATAGCATAGTGGTTACAAATCAGGCTGTGAACCTCAAGGTCGGCAGTTAGAAACTTCCAGCTGCTCCGCGGGAGAAAGATGAGGCTTTCTGCTCCCGTAAAGATTTACAGCCTCGGAAACCCTGTACAGGGTCGCTATGAGTCCACCACCTAGGGCTGGTGTTCTCTGCCCCAGGAGGTTATCTTTTAAAGTTATGCCTAGGGCACTGGGTAAACCAGTCAGACCTGAGACCATCATAACAGTTAGGGAAGTAAAATAATGAATTTTTATAGGTGGTCTTTCTGCTCACTGACGGTTCAGCTATGCTCCCTGAGCATGTCTTCTTGTTGAGTGCCATCAAGAGTCATTCAGACTCATAGTCATCCTGTATAGGGTTTCCAAGGAAGCACTGGTGAGCTTGAACTGTGGTTCAAACAGAACTTGCAGTTCAGCACATTAACTTGCAGGGCCGCACCAGGACTTACACCTTCACAATTGTTCAAGCAAGGAGGGGCGCAGACCTCATCATTCTTCATCATTTTGTTTTTAAATGCCATTGAGTTGGTTCTGATTCATAGTGACTTTATGTAGGGTTTCCTAAAAGCAGCTGGTGAGTTTGAACTGCCAACCTTGTGGTGCACACGGCCTTGCAGTCTAGCACATTAACCCACAGCAACGCACCAGGACTCCTCAACATTTTAGTGCTCATGTTATTTATTTTAAAAAAGTTTTTATTGTGAATTGAGTGCCAGTTTACAGGGCAGATCATTAAACAAATCATAGGCTTTGTTTCATTACAATGACTATAATCCCTTCCATGAGCCATCAGTTAACAGCATTTCTCTCTATTCATTTTAGCTTTTTTTTTAAATACTCAGGCATATATAATAATTTGCACCACCAAAGGGCACATTCTGCAAATCTTCCTCCTAGCCACCAGCTCTGAGTCCCTCTCTTTCCATGAATCTATAGAGTCCTCAGTTGTTACCTCACTCCATGTCTCCATCTCTGCTGCAATCACCTGCCGCAGTCACTGATGTCGCTGCTTCTCTGGATAAGGTCCTGCATTCTGCTTGTGCTCTTCTCCCTTGATGGTCCTAGGGTCCTCTGTTTCTGGACTGTAAGATTAACTACTCCCCTGTTTTTGTTACAAAGCGTCTACCTTTACAATTGCGACAGCTGCAATTAGTCACGATAACAATTACTGTTAAATCATAAGAATCTTATTCCTATCTCTTTTTTCTGGACCCATTAATCCACAGCACCACACCAGAAACCCACAATACTGATTTATAATTTGTGATCTTTGTAGCACTGCAGGATAAGCACTGGAATACAAGGCCAGTGGTTCAAACTCACCAGCTGCTCCTTGGAAACCCTATACAGAGTCGATTTGAGTTAGAACCAACTTTAAAGTTTAACAACAGCAACATAGTAAATGTGGAAATGTGATAGCTCTTTATGAAAAGCATGACTGTGAACCACAAGGTCCATGCTTCTAACCCACAAGTCACTCCATGGGAGAAAGATGAGGCTTTCTACTCCAGCAAGGATTTAAAAAGCCTTAGAAACCCTATGCAGGGTCACTGTGAGTCGGAATTGATTCAAAGGCACTTAACAACAACAATGTAGTAAATGTATTCTCTTTCTGCCATAACTTTTTAGGCCAAATTTAGCTCCAAGTTACATTGGAATATCTAATTTTGAAATCAATTCCAAATGTGAAGGATATGCCACTTTAAGGTTTGGTGTCCTGGTGTGGCAATGTAGGATAAGCACTGGACTGCAAGGTCAGTTTGAACTGCGTGGTCATGGTGGTTCAAACTCACCAGCCATTCCTCGGAAACCCTGTACAGGGTTGCTAGGAGTCAGAACTGACTCAAAGGTACCTAACAACAACAACAACAACAACTTTAAGCATTAGATCAGCTAGAAATGCCATTTATGATTAGTAATCCGATGGGTGTTGAAATCAGTGGGGGCTATTTATTTAGCATAAGATGATTGAAGGTAGGCAACTCTTCATTTAGTGACTCAAAGATGTCAAAGCTAGTATCTGAATCCCTAGCCACCTCTTGGCATTTGAGATAACTGCCTTAGCTTCAAGCATTACATCATAATTTGAAGAAGAAACAGTGGTTATATTGTTGTCATTAAGTGCTGTTGAGTTGATTCTGACTCAGCAACCCTGTACAGGGTTTCCAAGAAACAGCTGGTGAGTTTGAACCACCAGCGTGACAGTTAGCAGTCCGGTGCTTATCCTGCAGTGCCACATGAAGACTCCACAATAGTGGTTGTTGTTGTTAAGTACCATAGACTTGGTTTTGACCCATAGTGACCCTGTATAGGGTTTCCGAGGAGCAGCTGGTGAGCTTGAACTGCTGACCTTGCAGTTCACACAACTGTGCAGTGTGGCACATTAACCCACAGCGCCATACCAGGACTCAACAAAGGAGACTCGGAAATTTATTTTTCTTAGAAATTTATCTTTCTTAACCTCTACTGTAAAAGCAGGAACTAGAAATAGATTTGGAATTAATCAACAGTGTTTGACAAGGCTATTCTGAAGGCTGTTACACGAAGTTCAGAATCATTTGGGGCAACATTAGAATTTGTTATTAAGTTCAGAGTTTCCAAATAGATTGTTCTGGAAGGAATACTTATTTGGAAATATAAATTCTAGATTATTAAGAGTTTTAAGTACAATTCCTTTCTCACCTTTGATCCACCCCCACCCCATGGATTTCTGAGAAGTTGAACAGAGGAATGGACTAGATTTTAAAGAAAGAGCAGTTAGTCTTGCAAATAATAGTAATGGTATATACGTATACCCTATATAAGGAGCTCTGGTGTAGCATAGTGGTAACGAATCCGGCTGCAAACCTCAAGGTCAGCAGTTTGAAACTACTAGCTGTTCCGTGGGAGAAAGATGAGTCTTTCCACTCCCGTAAAGATTTACAGCCTCGGAAACCCTATACAGAGTCACTATGAGTCGGAACTGACTCCACAGCACGTAACAACTACCACAATACCCTATATAAGATTTTTGAGGATCAGCTGGTGGATTTGAACTGCTGACCTTAAAATAAGCAGCCCAATGCTTATCCTGCAGCACCACACCAGGACTCCTTATAGTTACAAGATTTTTCTGAGCTACAGTTGTTTCCAAAAGCCTACTAGAACCTCCCATCAGCATATTCTACAAGCATCTTTTTAAATGCTAAAAATTGTTGATTGTGGTATAATTTACATATGGTAAAATGTGTACATCTGAATTATGTTGTGTGGACTTTTACTCATGTTCTTGGTGTCAGGTACCATGTAATTGGTTCCAACTACTAAAGACCATGTATAGGGTTTCCAAGGAGTCAACTGGTGGGTTTGAACTGCCAGCTTTAACTGTTAGCAGCCCATTGCTCAACCTACACACTCTGTAGGACAGATTAGAACTCACCTATGAGTTTCCTTTGCTGAAATCTGTACAGGAGCAGATAGAACCCTAGGTCTTTCTACCTGCTGACTAGCTGGTGGGTTTAAACCACTGACCTTTTTGGTTAGCAGGTGAGTGCTTAACTATTATGCCACCAGGACTCAATCCATGAATGTGAATAGATATGTAACCATCACCTCAAGGAGCTCTGGTAGCGTAGTGGTTATGAATCGGGCTGCGAACCTTAAGGTCAGCAGTTCAAAACTGCCGGCCGCTCTGTGGGAGAGAGGGTTTCTGCTCCCGTAAAGATTTACAGCCTTGGAAACCCTGTACAGAGTCGCTGTGGGTTGGAACCGACGCGACGGCACTTAACAACAACAACCATCACCTCAATCAAGGTGAATATTTTGTCACTACAGAAAGTTTCCATCACCTCAGATTAGTGTTGCTTGTTTTGCTTCATATGAATGTAATCATACATCATGCACTCTTTTTTTTTTAAGTTTTTATTGTGAACTGAGTGATAGTTTACATGGGAGAACATTGGCTTTACACCATCATTTCATTGCAATGATTACAGTCTTCTCAGTGCATCATCATTCAACAGTATTTGCTTCCATTCTCTCTGTTTTTGTTTTGTTGGGGGAAGGAGGATGTATACACAAAAACACTCAGGAAAATATAATAATTTAAATAATCAGAGGGCACATTCTCCAAGCCTGCCTCCTGGCCAGCAGTACCCAGTCTCTCTTTCCATGAGTCTAGAGTCCTCAGCTGCTCCCTCTCTCCATGCCCTCATCTCTGCCTCCGTCTCTGTATCTGTGGTTTCTCTGCTTCTCCGGAGAGGGTCCCGCATTCCACTTGTGCTTTTCTTCTTTGATGGTCCTAGGGTCCTCTGTTTTTGGACTATGAAATTAACTACTTTCCCATTTTTATTACAGAACATGATAACGTTTACTCATTATTGAATCATAAGAATCCTATCCCTATCTCTTTTCAGCATGCCTTTCTAGACAAGATGAAAACTATTCAGTGGGGACGCTACCTCCTCCCACCCCACACTCTGAAACTAGACTCCCACTTGAAAACTTGTAAGTCAGTCACTACCTGCTTTGTTGTTGTTATTAGGTGCCATCGAGTCGGTACAGACTCATAGCGAGTAGAATGAAACACTGCCCGATCCTGGGCCAACCTCACTACTGTTGCCACGCTTGAGTCCATTGATGTTGCCACTTGGCCAGTTCATTTCATTGGGGGTCTTCCTCTTTTTTGCTCATCCTTCGCCTTACCAAACATGATGTCCTTCTCCAGCGACTGGTCCCTCCTGACAATATGTCCAAAGTATGAGAGATGAAGTTTGGCCATTTTGTCCTCCAAGGAGCACTCTGGCTGTACCTCTTCCAAAACTGGTTCTCTGGCAGCCCATGGCACTTTCAATATTCTCCTTCAACACCATAACTCAAAAGCATCAATTCTTCTACGGTCTTCCTTATTCACTCACTGTCCAGCTTTCACATGTACATGAGGTTACTGAAAATACCATGGCTTGGGTCAGACACACCTTAGTCCTCAAGCTGACATCTTTGCTCTTCAACACTTTAAAAAGGTCTTGTGCAGCAGATTTGCCTAATGCAATACGTTGTTTGATCTCTTGAT
>NW_006408653.1:4813417-4836138 GCF_000296735.1 Chrysochloris asiatica
TCCAGCTTTCACATGCATATGAGGTTATTGAAAATACCATGGCTTGGGTCAGGTGCAACTTAGTCCTCAAGCTGACATCTTTGCTCTTCAACACTGTAAAAAGGTCTTGTGCAGCAGATTTGCCTAATGTAATACGTTGTTTGATTTCTATTGTTGGTAGGTGCCGTCCAGTCGGTTCCGACTTAGCAACACTATGCACACCGGAAAGAAAGACTGCCCAATCTGTTGTGTTTGAGTCCAGACTTGTGTCTCTTCCTTTATGCTGCCAGATTTATCTTTAAAAGAAAGTTGTAAGCATGTAATATTTTCAGTGGTTCCTTCTTGTTGTTAAGTGCCATCGAGTCAGTTCCGACCCATAGCAACCCTGTATAGGGTTTCTGAGGAGTAACTGGTAAGCTTGAACTGCCGACCTTGCAGTTCAGATGGCTTTGCAGTCTGGTACATTAACCCGCAGAGCCACACCAGGATTCCTAGTGCCTATTAAAAGGTCCCAAGCTAATCAAAATGACATGGACAGTGTTGCTTCGAACCTACCTTTAAGGAGTTGTCTGTATTCTCTTTCCTTCCCTTCATGACACAAACTTTACGTGCCCCACCCATACTGGGCAATTTGCCTTTTCAGCCTTCTGCGTGCATGTGAGTGGCCTGCTTGGGTTCATTGGAAGGTCTGCATCGAAAAATATCAAACAATACAATACATGATTCTAGTAACCAGGAAGCAGGCATTTGAAACAATATGAAGTTCTTATAACCTCCAAGAGAGAGGGCATTTGGGAACGAACTATTGAGTGAGAAAAATTCACTATTGAATGATGTGAAGAAAGTAGAATGTTAATTTGGAGGGAGTATGCAACATATTAAAGGAGCTCAGGTAGTGTAGTGGTTCCGAATCGGGCTGCGAACTGCAAGGTCAGCAGTTTGAAACTACCAGCTGTTTCACGAGAGAAAGTTGAGGCTTTCTGCTCCTGTAAAGATTTACAGCCTCAGAAACCCTGTTCAAGGTCGCTATGGGTCGGAACCGACTTGATGGCACTTAACAATAACAACAACATGCAACATATTAAAATAAAACATTAGAAGTTAAGTAAACTTGCTGTAACCCAGACACGAGGAAAAGGACTAGACTATGGTTGAAAAACATTTTTGATGAGTTGGGTTTTCATTGCATGGGAAGAATAGAGGAGAGAGCTCCAAAATGAACTATTGATTTTTAACCTTTATAATAAGCAACTGAGAACTATAAAACCATTTACAGAAAGTTAGTTCCTTTTTTTTTTTTTGCTATATTGAATTTTGATGCAATTTGGAACATATTCAAGTGGAAATACACAATATGTAGTTGGAAACACAGCACTGGAACATTGAGATTAGGAACCAAGAAATATATTTTGAATCATTTCTCTACTTAGAAGTCATTCAAGTCACAAAAATGAATTTATCCTTTTATTCAGTTAAAATGTAAGCAACATCTTGTTTCAGGGACTGGGTGACAACGATGAAAAGGCCTTGCTTATGTCTACTTTCAAGACGCTCTGAATCGAGTAAAAGCATAGTATGTCAGGATACAGGGAGTGTCACAAAAGAAAAACATACTTTCAGAATTTATGTGGGTTGAGTTTGAATGGAAAGTATGGAAAGGAATGCTTGGAGCCTTTGAGCTTGTCTGTCATTCAGAGATAGGAAAAAAGGGGAAGCTTCAGGAGAATTAAAGACCAATTTGAACATGAAGAATAAGGATTGCAATTGTATAAGATTGGGGGTTGTGATTGGCCCTTTGAATTGTTTTGAGAACGTCAAGCTATAAGGACTCACAACAATGCCTCCAAACTGTAGTGAAGTCAGTGAGAGGTGAGGTGGGAGGCATCCATCAGTTTATAATGATCAGTACTTAGAAAAGGGAATACTTTTATGAATTTGAGATAGGGTCAAGGATAATACTTATCCTTAATTTTTTTTCTTGGAATTTGACCACACTGCATATTACGGGACTGCTCTTGTTCTTTGTGTGGGGGATGGGTGCAGATTATTGTGTTGGTGGATGCAAAACAACAACCTGAACATTCTAAGGTTACTTTGGTTTGTGTTGTACCTTTTTTAGAGAAAAACAAAACAAAACCCACTACCTGACTCTAACGACTCTGTATGAGGTTTCCAAGACTTTAAGTCTTTACGGGAACAGACAGCCTCATATTTTCTCAGAGTTCAAATTGCTGACCTTGCAGTAAACAGCCCAATGCCTAACCTGCAGTGCCACCAGAGCTCCATTTTCAGAAATGCAGTTAAATGTTTGGTGTGTGACTTTTACCTGGGGGTCTTGACTCGTTAGGGCTGCAGAGAAGAAAGTGAACGGTGGTGATGCAGACCAAGCGGGGAGGCTCATAGAGGTCAATACTTGCAGGAAACAGCTCTGTTTCTAATCTGTTATTTCCCTCCATAGGTTTAACCTTTTTATTCAGCAAAAATGTGGATTCAGAAAAGCACCCAGGAAAGTTGAACCTCGAAGATCAGACACGGGAACAAGTGGTGAAGCATACAAGAGAAGTTCTTTGATTCCTCCTGTGGAAGAAACAGTCTTTTATCCTTCTCCCGATCCTATAAGGACTCTTCTAAAGCCTTTAGTTTTTACTGTTGGGGTAAGAGCTTTCGTCATTAAGTGCTATCAGCCTTGTTACAAGGAGCTCTGGTAACGTAGTGGTTATAAGTTGGGCTGCTAACCTCAAGGTCAGCAATTTGAAATTACCAGCCATTCTGTGGGAGAAAGATGAGGCTTTCTGCTCCCGTAAAGATTTACAGCCTCGGAAACCCACTGCAGGGTCGCTGAGTTGGAACCGACTCCACGGCACATAACCACTACCACCTTGTTATAGGCACAGTGTTAAAGTACCATTTATTCTAATAGGGTTCCTTAAAGTAAGGACAGAGTCCTGGTGTGGCACTTCAGAGTAAGCACTGGACTGCTAACCTCAAGGTTGCCAGTTCAAACAAACCAGCCCCTCCTCAGAAATCCTATACAGGGTTGCTATGAGTTGGAACCGACTCGACAGCACATAACAACAAAATAAGGACAGGTGGGTTCAAAATGAAAGGGTCATGAATTTTAATAGTTTTCATTTGGATGTGTCCCAGTTAACATAAACCCTAGAGAAGAAACTCAGCAGTCCTTTACTTGGTATAACATTCAAAGTAATAGTAAGTTGGTATTTTGAATTAAAAACAACAAAAACCCAGCTTTAAACAGCTCCAAAGGATAATGTGATGTTAATAAAGTGGGAAACGGTGAAATGTTCTTTTCGCTTAGTAGATTATTGTTAAGGAAGCATGCCAGTATATAATGGTGCTTCTTACGCTGGTTTTTTAAAGTCATGAACAAGGTAGTCTTTGGAAATATGTATAGATCTATATTCCCTCTTAAGTTTCTTTTGTAACATCTAATCTATATATAATTTTATATAGTTTACAGGCTGTGCATTTGGATCAGCTGCTATTTGGCAATATGAATCACTGAAATCCAGGGTTCAGAGTTACTTTGATGGTTTAAAAGCTGACTGGTTGGATAGCATAAGACCACAAAAGGAAGGAGACTTCAGAAAGGAGGTAAAAAGACAAACATTCCTTTATTGTCGTTGATCACTCTTTTTAAAATGTTTTGCGTTAATAGCAATGATAAGCACTGAATGTTGCACTTTAGAATCATTTGATCACAGTAAGTGTCTACTAATGTTTTGTATGTTTGGTGGTATTGTACTTGACAGTGGTACTTGACCAAAAATCATTAGGGATAGTTATTAAACAGTAGTCTGGGACTCCATCCTAGCCCTACTAAAGCTTAAGCAGCCATTGTTTTACTTTTATCTTTATAACTGGTTATTTTGGGGTACATATGGAGTCCTGGTATGGTGCTATAGAGTAAGCGTTCAACCACAAGGTTGTTTTGAACTGCAAAGTTGGTAGTTCAAACGCACCAGCCACTCCTTGGAAACCCTATGCAGGGTCGCTATGAGTCGGAACTGACTTGACGGCACTTAACAACAACATTGAGAACCACAGAGAAATTTTCCATAAACTTAACAGGAGGTTTTGACCAGGGATGGGGTTAGGATGTAGATTTTGAAGAGGCTTCTCCATGGCCCCACATACCACTGTCTGACTGTTTCTAACTACTCTGGGGTTGGGAATGCAAGAAAAAGGTATAAATGTAGTCAGAGTTTTTCATTTACTTTATATGTAAGCTGATGCCCCTCTATCGGAACTGATTTTTTTAAATGTTACCTTTTAGATAAAATATGGAAACATTTTAATTTATTTTACTTGCCAATATGTGTTGAACATGGAGACCATAAGCTAATATTGGAACCCAGGTTCATTTGGTTTTCGAGTGCTTACGTTTGTTTGTTTTTAAAATGATTTTTAAAAAATTTACTAATTTTTAGAGCAATTTTAGATTTATAGAAAATACTGGACCAATATTTAATACATTACTATTGACTACAGCTCATAGTTTACAATAGGGTTCATTCTTTGCATTGTACAGCCCGAGGGGTTTTAACAAATATATAATGTCATGTGTCCACCATCACAGCATCTTATAGACCAGTGTGCTGCCTTAAAATGCCTGTGGTCAGCCTGCTCACCCTTCCTCCCCTCTCCTTGAACCCCTGATGACCTCTGGTGTTTTCACTGTCTTTTTAGTTTTACCTTTCTAAAATGTCTTTATTATTGGACCCACAGTATATAGCTTTTTCAGACTGACTTCTAGATCATGTAGCAATATGCATTTAAGGCTCTTTTAAATAGCTTGATAGCTCATTTCTTTTTACTGCTGAATAGTGCTGCAGTGTATGAATGTACCACAGTTTCTCCCATTGTTTTTTATAGCACACTGCTCCCTCAGTTTGTAGAGAAGGTGTATGTGTTCAAATGTTCCACTTTCTAGAAACTTAATTCTGGCCAGGGAGAGTTTGAGAAGTTTTATGTTTTCTTCTTCGTAATGTTAGTTTGAGATTCCTCAAAGCAAGGAAGAAGGGACTCCTACTCCACCTTGTGTTCCCATAGATACATACATGAAGCACGAGCTGTATCTGTTTCAGAGGCTTTATGCTGGAAGAGCAGTGGATGTTTCATAACGCAGGTAAAAATGACCATAAGCAGCAGCAGCAGCAGCAGATTTTCTTTTAGCACAATATATTTGAAAAGATAGAACAACTGACCTGTTTGTTCTGTAATCCTGGATTCCTCAGAAAGTTGTTTTTTTTTTTAAACACATCTGTGCACTGTGAAACTTTGATACCCAGTGGTTCTGGAGAAGATGGGTGAGAAATCATACAAACAACATGAATTATCTTCATTTCATCCAAAGATGGGCTTGTGTAGCGTTGTTGTTTAAGTGCCATTGTGTAGAGTAGAGTTAAACAAATGATAGGTTAAAAAATACAAAATCAATGCCCATTAAGGAAAATCAAAACAACATAAATTTAACATGGAAAGTGAAAGTCCTGGGAATCCCTGCCACACTACTATGTATTGATGAATTAATGTTTAGGAGCGCATACATTGACAATTTACTTATAATTACAAAAATGGAGTCACATATGTATTGTCCAGCAATTTTTTTTTTTTAAGTTGAATTTTTGTTTTTCCTCTTCTGCAAAATCTGGTTCAGTTTCAGGGTGTGTTTTTTTTTTTTGAGATTGATTGATTTATTTAAACCTTAATCATGGAAAATCTCAAATACAAAATAATGAATTGACTGGCCACTTGGCCACTTTTGTTTTCCTTACCTTTCCATCTCTCCCTCCCCACCATTGGATAATATAATATAGCATACCTAGACATATTTCATCCATGAAATTCTCAGTATATATCTCTGAACGATTAAGACTTTTCTCTTCCCTTGAACGGCTTTCTCCTAAATCTCAATACTACTATTATACCTGAAAAAAAATTAACAATTTTAATATAGAATAATATTGTCAGTTAGAATTTTAAAACCAGATTGAGCTTCTTATACCTTTGTAGTGCTGGGAGATGGGCAGTGGGGTCTGTCTGTGCCATCTCAGTCTCACTGGTCCTGTGACTGACATGGCCATGGGGCCCTGGCCACACTAAGGTAGAGGGCCAGAAAGGCTTGGGCACCTCTGTTAGCTGTACACCGCTTTTCTGCCACTTTTAAAAGGGCAAGGTTAAAAAAAAAGAGGTGGGGGGGAGCAAGGTTAGCTCAAACTTGGAGAATGTCTCAGATGTGAGTCAGGTTTCATTGAAGAAGTGACAGACGATTTCAGTTTTTTAGGTGGTTATGGCAACCAGATAATAGCACCATCAACACATTTTGCAGAGTTTGCGGACCATTTGGACTGCACTCAATGTTTCCCCAAGATTGCAGAACATTTTAAAGTAGCAATCACTGGTCCAGGATAATGAAGCCAGTGAGAGGGATCCTCAAACTCACATTGACTTTTTTTTTTTTTTTTTTCTCTCCCCACATTGACTTTCGGGGACCTAGCCATCCCATTTGGAGGAAGTAATCATTCAGAAAGACCTCCAGTTATTGAAACAATACAACAGCTCTTTTCCTGCAAAACCTGTAATTCCCAAGTTCACCACACCCTTTGTCCTGGAATGAGATGCTGTACTCCAACCCTGAGGACTATGCCTGAGATCAGACAGAGCTTGATGCCATTGTAATCCAGCTTTTAGGATCCTCTTCCCTAGCAGATAAGGAAAAGATCACATCTCTTCCAATAATGACAGTCAGGAACAAGTTGATACACGTTTAGAGTGTCCAGTATGCAAAGAAGCATTCACAGTGGTAGATGAAGTCCTGCAGTTATACTGAAACCAGCTCCTTGTAGCAGTTGTATCATGGTTAGAAACACATGACACACACCCTGTATATTGTTGTTATGTGCCGTGGAGCCGGTTCCGACCCATAGTGACCCTGCACATGGTTTCCAAGGCTGTAAATCTTTACAGGAGCAAAAAGCCTCATCTTTCTCCCGCGGAACAGCTGGTAGTTTTGAACTGCTGACCCTGAGGTTCTCAACCAGATTTGTAACCACTACGCCCTGTATATAGGAAGAGCGTAAATGGTGAGGTCTCACTCAGTAGACCCAGAGCTCTGAGGTGTCTGCAAGCAGCAGATTTAGTAATAATAGCCAACTCTGTGACTAGTGGACTTTCTAAAACTAATGACCACATCTGAGCCAGGGCTAGTATAGTCCTAATACTACAGCTGTAAATTATATCCAGACAAAAAATAATTGGTGGATTTGGGAAATCTATGAAGAAACTCTAACCTAGAATATGAGGAGGCTTAAACATATTCATGGAAAAATTCTAATATCATTCCATTTTTCCACCAACTTTTGAAGCCCCCTCATATTAATGCAGTCATTTGAGTGTTTTCCCTCTCCAAATTTAAAGTTGGTATCTACAGATGGAATTGTATCTTCTTACTCTTGAATTCAGAGTGACAGTTGTTATAAGTGTAAAACTTAATTATGTGGGTCTCACCCAACTAAGGATAGCTTCAGTTCTTTGAAGTCTAATGAGGGCACTGCTCTCTGTCATGCTGCTGTGTAATGGGGGTTTCAGCCTTCTCCAATCCCCAACCCACTGTTAGTATATTTTGCAGCAAATGTAATGGAGTCACAACCAGAAAATTCTGCTTGCATAAAGTCTTTTTGTCTTAATTGTTCAAAAGCAGCACCTCTTGGCCACGTAAGTCATGAGATGAGTTTAAATTAATTCAGGAATCTAAGACTTAAGATTTTGGGTTTTTCTTGATCTCTCAAGGAGCAAATCAAAGAAAAGTAAAAGTGGGAATGAGAAAGCTTAAAAAAAAATCTCTTAGAAAACAATAATAAAGACAAACCAGGTAGATCGTTGGTGAATTTGGTATACATGTTACTGGTATAGATCTGATTTAATTGATATTTCTCATGACAACATTGCTACCAAAAACCCACCGCCATCAAGTAAATGGACTCCTTGTGATGCTGTAGAGCGGCCCCACAGGGTTTCCAAGGCTCTAATCTTTACAGAGGAGTCCGGTTAAGGCGCTGGACTGCCAAGTCGGTTTGAACTTCAAAGTTGGTGGTTCAAGCTCACTAACTGCTCCTCAGAAACCGTATACAGGGTCGTTATGGGTCGGAACTGAATTGATGGCATTTAACAGCAACAACAACAGTCTTTATGGAAGCAGAGTCACATCTTGTTTCCTGTAGAGTGGCTGGTGGGGGTTTAAGCTGTTAACCTTTCAGTTAGCTTAACTACCTACAACTCCTTTACAACACTGCTAAGGGTCTAATATTGTCCCTGTTTTGCAGATCAGGACTGAAGTTTGGAAGTAACATGGTCAAGGTCCCAAAGTTAATAACAACTCTATAGAGAATGTAGTCTGTCCGACTATATAGCACATGTATTTTCCTCTCTACTACACCTTCATTATGTCTGTTGTTCACCAGTGACTTTTATAGATGAAGAGTCCCTCTTTTATACACAAAGTATTTTCTTTTCTCTAGTCTGTATTTTACATAGGGTGATATGCAATTTTCCTTTTGTTTTAGATTAACAAGTGGTGGAATAACCTAAGTGATGGCCAGCGGACTGTGACAGGTTTGTGTTAGCTTACACGTTTTAGCCATTCAAGGGAAGAGAAATCAAACCAAAAGGTACAGTATGTCATAGGCTATGACTTTTGTACTGTGCTCACCAGTGGTTTAGAGAACAGGGTTTCTGTGCCTACAGACTAATGTGATGCTTTAAAAAGAAGTGTGGTTTACATGACATGCTGGAACAGTAATTTCCTCATTTTTATGTAGTTTTTGTTGCTGAGCAAGTGGTCTACCTTTGTTTTAGAATCCTGGTTTGTGAAATAGATTAGTAGTAGTCCTGATTTCCCTTTTTAAAGAAACCAAAGGCAAGATTTCATCTGTATAACTAAAGAAAAATCAAACCCACTGCTGTCAAGTCGATTCCAGCTCGTAACAACCCTATAGGACAGAGTAGAACTGCCCCGTAGAATTTTACAGAAGCAGACTGCCACATCTTTCTTCTATAGAGTTGGCTCCAGCTGCTGACCTTTCAGTTGGCAACCAAATGTTTAATCATGCTTAATCACTGCCCCACCAGGGCTCCTACTTCCTGCATTCAAGGTGTCTTATATACATTCTTTTCCCTCCTTCACAGGATTTCATACAAGGTAGTTGTCTCCCTTTTTACAAATAAGGAAACTTGACTTTCAGAGAAGAAACTTGTTCAAGGTCACACATCTAGTAAGTAGTGGAGCTGAGTTTCAGAACCCAGGTCTGTCTCATTCTAAAGCCCACATTATCTATACTACACCAGGCTGTGTATAAAACCCTCTGAATGTAAGCATGTTATGCACATCACCATGATGATTGTTTTTGTTGTTCTTTGTAAATTTTTATGGGAAGGCAGACCTAGCTTTTTAAAGAGCACCTGTGTAATATTTATATAAATGTACTTATGTGAAAGGAGTCTTGGTGTGGCACTGTATAAGCACTCTACTGTTAACCTGTAAGGTCAGTGATTCAAACCCACAAGGCACTCCCTGGAGACCCTATGCAAGGTAGTTATGAGTTGGAAGCGACTCAGCGATACTTAACACCACCACCACATCTTCATTTGAAAGAGTTTGAAAAGTGGACTTTTAAGCTATTCAGCAGTTGTACAGATGGGAAAGAAACACTTCCCAAGGAATAGCAATTTTTTTTTTTTTACCCTCAAATGTGATTAGATGTTATGGTGCCTACTCATATTAGCTATTTTGTGGCCACCTACCACCTAAGGAACTGACTTGGCAGCACTTAACAAGTAGAGGAAGGGTACTTTTAAGAAAAAACTTCAAATTTTTAAAAAATTTATTATGCTAAAAAATACATAAATTTGCCATTTTAACCATTTTTTAAGCATACAATTAGTTAACATTCACAATGTTATGTAGTTGTCACCATCTATTTCCAAAGCGTTTTCATAACTTTAAACAGAAACTATACCAATTAAACATTAACTCCCCATCTCTTCCTCTTCTCTGCTTTCCTTTCTAGCTCTGTGAGTTTGTGTATTCTAGATATTCCATATGAGTAGAATCATACAATAATTTACCTTTTGTATCTGGCTTATTTCTCTTAGTATAATGTTTTCAAGGCTCATGTATGTTGTAGTGTGTGTATCAGGACTTTATTTCTCTTTCTGGCTGAGTAAATATTCCATTGTACATCTGTCCCACATCTTGTTTATATGTTAATCTGTTGTTTCCACCTTTTGGCTATTATGAATACTTCTGCAATGAACATTGGTATACAAATATTTATATCCCTGCTTTCAATTTCATAGGGTGCATACATAGAAGTAGAATTGTTGGGTCCTGGTGTGGCGCTGTAGGATAGGCACTGGACCACAAGATTGGTTTGAATTGCAAGGTCGGCAGTTCAAACCCACCAGCTACTTTTTGGAAACCCTATAGAGGGTTGCTATGAATTAGAACCAACTGACAGCACTTAACAACAGCAACATGAGAGTTTATTTTTAAAATTTTATTTAACTGTTTTCCACAGTAACTACCATTTCACGTGCAGAAGCATGGATGAGGAATCCAATTTTTCTACATCTTTGGTAACACTTGATAGTTTCCCTTTTTTAAAAAAAATTGCATTTTCCTGATGACTAATAGAAGGAGCTCTGGTAGCATAGTGGTTACAAGTCAGGCTGCTAACCTCAAGGTCAGCAGTTCGAAACTACCAGGCATCCTGCAGGAGAAAGATGAGGCTTTCTGCTTCTATAAAGATTTACAGCTTTGGAAACTCTATGCAGGATTGCTTGAGTCAGAACCGATTCTGTGGCATGTGTCCACCACTACCAATGACTAATGGAGGAGCATGGTGGCTCTGTAGGATAAGCACTGGACTGTTAACTCAAGGTCAGTGGTTTGAGCCCACCAGCTGCTCTGCAGGAGAAAATGAGGCTTTCTGCTCCCTTAAAGATTTGCAACATCGAAAACCCTGTACAAGAATGCTGTCAGAAATGACTCAGTGGTATTTAACAACAACAGTGACTAATGATGTTGAGTATGAGTGTGTACTTTTTGTCATTTGTATATCTTTGGAGAAATGTCTGTTAAAGAATTTTGCCCATTTTTTAATTGGGTTGCCTGTGTTGAGTTTTTTAAAAGAGTTTCAATATGTTGTGGATATTAAGACCGTATCAGATAACACATGCTGTGTCCTTTTATGCACCAAAGTGTCTTAATTGTGCATCAAGATCTTGAAGATTTATTCTTCTATGTTTTCTTTTAATTGTTTTATAGTTTTAGCTGTTACGCTTGGGTTGTTGATCTGTTTTGAGTTAATTTTTGTATATGGGGAGAAGTAGTCATCCAATTCATTCTTTTTTGCATGTGGATACCTGGTTATCCTGGCACCATTTGTTGAAGAAACTACTCTTTGCTCATTGAATGGACTTGACACCTTTGTCAAAAATCAATAGGTCATAAATGTATGTGTGTATGTTTTGTTTTGACTCTTAACGCTAAACCATTGGTTTATATGTCTTATCCTTATGTGATACCACACTGTTTTGATTACTATAGCTTTGTAGTAAGTTTTGAAATCTGCAAATGGGATTTCTTCAACTTTGTTCTTGTTTTTCAAGATTGTTTGGACTTTTCAGGGCTCCTTGCAATTCCATATGACTGTGAGGATCAGCTTTTCTATTTCTGTTTTAAAAAAAAGCTTTTAAGATTTTGATAGGGATAGTGTTGAATCTGTGGATCATTTTGAGTAACATTGACATCTTAACAATATTAAGTTTTCCGTTCCGTGAACGTGTATGTCTTTTCATTTATTTAGGTTTCCTTTAGTTTCTTTCAGTACTTTTATGGTTCTCAGTATAGTTCATCTTCTGGGTTAAATTATTCTCAGATAGTTTATTCTTTTGGATGCTATTATAAATGGAATTGTTTTCTTAATTTCCTTTTGGATTGTTTGCTCCTGCTGTATAGGAAAACAGCCGTTTTTTGTGTGTTGGTCATGTATTTGCAGCTTATCTTGCTTCATTCACAGTTTCCAGTCTATCTTTGAGAAATTTTTAGTTAGTTATTTACGAAATATGTTATAACATCTGTCGTACTGTCTGCTAGTGAGACTTCTGATACAATTGATGGAATCAGTTCACTGACCATGCAGTCAAACATTCTTTAGTGTGCTATGGAAAAAGAAAACAAATGCTGCCAGTTAATCTGTGCCACCCACCAATTGTAAGATGCATCCAGGTTTCAGATATTAAAACAGGTAAAAAATAGCTTAGAATCTATGAAAAATGGTAGCTTCCTTTCCTACCTAACCCTCAAGTTGAAGAGCAAAACCTAGATAGACTAGAAGCAAGAAGAGATGGCCAAGCGCCTTACAGAAGAGTAAATGTGGAAGGCAGAGGGGAAGCCGCAAGACGCAGCAGCTGGCAGGGACTGCACAGTGTGGATCATCTTTTAAAAATGGAATCGTTCTTGTCACTGTAGAAGTTAAAAGTACTACTTGTCTGTTGACTAGAGAGATTGAGAAGAATAAATGTTCAAATTTCTTTAGTTCTAACAAGTAGGTGAGTGCCTATGATATGCAGGGCGTTGTGATAGGTCATAAAATAATGAAATTTTTAAGGACTATAGTTTTCAAGAACAACTAAATGTCTTCTCTAAAATGTGACCAAATACTTAGTTCAGTTAATGCAATGACTCCCTTTAGTGGTAGTTCAGAAAAGTGAAATAGTCACCTAGTTCCTATATGCAAATATATTTTTTAAAGCAGTTGCCAATTATTCCTGAATCTTTGTAAGATGAGTATTTTTCTCATACATGTGGACCTTCATCTGCTCAGATAATCCATAGTTATTTACATTAACTTTCCATGTAACTTTAGAAGGATATCATGCAAAAAAAAAGGGGGGAGGTGGAATGCTAAGTTTTAAAACTATAATACCTAACTCTGTAAATCATTTCGATCTTTGGCTTGACTGTTATCAGTAGTTAGAATTCTCACTGCTATTTATTGGGAAGGATAAACTGTTTTCACAAAATAAAATATGAACCTGGGTGAATGAAGGACTTGTTTGACTTTACCATCAAGTGGCACTTTAATACTTTGCGTATTGATTTCAGTGACTTTCCTTAGCTCATTGGAATACTTTCTCCCTCTCCCTCCACCAAGTACATCATACTCTTATTTAAATGTGCTAGAAATTCTTACTCAAGTGGACTTTATTTGCTCTTATTTTTAACCTCCCTAAACTATTATTTATTTTGTAGGTATCATAGCTGCAAATGTCATCGTATTCTGTTTATGGAGAGTACCTTCTCTACAGCGGACTATGATCCGATATTTCACATCCAATCCAGCTTCCAGTAAGTTTAAATCTGTGATTTTATCTTGTGGGAAGACATAAGCTATGAGGGAGCTTCAAGAAGTTCATGGAAAATACGGAATTAAAAGATGGTGGAATTTTTCTGTAAACTTTTGAATTCCCTATATATATATATATATATGTTAATTTAAATACTATAGGAGAAAAAATGAGCTACTTGTCAGCAGTTATAAGAAAACTCTCCATGAGGACAAGCATCTCTCTGACGATTGTATCCCAGGTGCTTAAACTAGTGCATGTTGTTGAGGTTGTTAGTATGTGGACTTGGTTCCCAGTCATAGCAACCCTGAATATGGTTTCTGAGGCTTTAAATCTTTATGGGAGCAAAAAGCCTCATCTTCCTCCTGCATAGCAGCTGGTGGACTCAAACTGCCACGCTTGTGACTATCCTTTGGCGTCACCATGTTCCCAAAATAGTGCATAGGAGGTATTTAACTGTTTGTAATGAATAAAAACCCATGGCCAGTACAAGTTTACTCTTTGAAGGGAATTTTATATTTAACTTCTGTGCCTATAACTCAAATAAATTATACTTATTTTCCTTTCTGTCTAATTTTTGCTATAAGGACAAGTTGCTTTCATTCAGCTGAAAACTTTTATTGATTGCTTAAGTATATATTTTTTTTGTTGTGTGCCGTGGAGTTGGTTCTGACTCATAGCGACCCTGAACAGGGTTTCTGAGGCTGTAAATCTTTACAAGAGCAGAAAACCTCATCTTTGTCCTGCAGAACAGCTGATAGTTTTGAACTGCTGATCCTGAGGTTAGCAGCTCATTATGTAACTACTACACTAACAGAGATCCTTATATATTTTTTATACTAATCAGAAAATAAAGAGAACTTTTTATCACTTTGAAAAATGTCACTTTTTGTTTTGCTTTTACTGAATGTTTTTGTTTCCTATGACTGACTGATAAGACACTAAAATTTGACTGTCTGTGTTGTGTTTCATAATAAACTGTGTTTTTCTTTTTCTTGCAGAGGTCCTTTGCTCTCCAATGCTGCTGTCCACGTTCAGCCATTTCTCCTTGTTCCACATGGCAGCAAACATGTACGTTCTGTGGAGCTTCTCCTCCAGCATAGTAAACATTCTGGGTCAGGAGCAGTTCATGGCAGTGTACCTGTCAGCAGGTAATTTCTCTTTTACCGGCGATCTTGTAAGTATAAACCCTCTCACCTGTCTGGAAAAAGGCAAAAAGAGATGGATGACCCATAGTGTGTGCTTGTGCATGTGTCCCTCTGGTTGCATGTAGGAAGCGTCCCATAGACTGGGGGGAGCTCTTCTCTTTCCTGCTCTCACTTTAATGAGTTCCTCTTCTTACATGTGTTATTTAAGTGTGCCCAATTTAAAATTAGTCAGAATAGACAGGGATTGGGAATTAGTGTAGAATTTAAGCACATACTTTTTCTCATGTAGGACCTTGATTTCTCTATTCAGTCCCACCACTTCATAGAGTACTGGTTCCCAGACTTCCCAACTGTCTTAGACGCAGGTTCATTCCTTCAGTATGTTGAGTTCCCACGAAAGCGTAACACAGAGCTAACCAAAGCCCTTGTGAAGAATGAGTGACCACTTCTCTTGGTCCTGGAGACGTCATCATTTATTTTATGTGGGGCACGCAATTCGAAGTCCCTAGATGCTGCCAAATTGGTTAATTGGTCGAGTTTTACTTACATATGTTCAACATGAGAGCAATCCTTTGGTTAAAAGTTGCATATAGATATACACAAGGAGAACATTATATGCTTTGAAGAATCTCCTGATTCAGATCACCTATTTGCAAAAAAGTATAAAAATTTATCCCCCAAATCCTTGAATTTAAAAATAGCATATCTGGCACTTAGCCCCTGTGAAGAAATCACTGAGCACGGATATAGCAGACCTAAGTTCAGAACCTATTTCTGTTACCAATTATGTGATGTTGCAGAAAACACAAAACCTCTCGGCAGTATTGATACTTACCGTCTCGTAACAAGGCGTTTTAGAGAGAATTGTATAAAAGCACGAAACACAGGCATAGAGCAGGGACTCCATCAATGTTAATTGATTGTTCATTTGCACCTCGTCCCTCCAGAGTAGATGAACATTGTCTTTGGCCTGTAAGGTAATGTGTTATTTTGTCCCAGGCGCTGGTCATGTTCTTGTGGACACAGTGACCTTGTAGATACCATTAATTCTTACAATATAGAAAGTTGTTTTTTAAAATGAGCCATATTCTGGTAGAGGTCCCGTGCAAATGGCATTGGCACTAAAGGAGCCTGTGAAGTCCAGTGGCTCACAGGCCTGCTGTCAGCATTTCGTCAGGGAGCTGGGAAGATACACCATCCCTGAGCCCACCTGGGGATTCCAATTTAGTGTGTCCAGAGGGTAGCCCAGAGCATTTGGAGACAGCTGTGAGTTTGGAAACAGTCTCTGTTTTCATTTTGTAGATGAGGGACATGATACCCGAGAGGTAAAGTGAATGACTTACATCACCTGGCAAGTTGTGCCATGTGCCCGATTTCTCTTCCTTTATAAGTACCCGAAGTGATAACAGGTTAAATATTCATGTCTGCACCCTTATAGTGCTCCAGATAGAAACCTGACACCGTTAGTGTGTGGGGAGTGGAGATCAGAAACGGAGACTACTATATACCTCTCTTAAATTACTGACACGTAACTTATTTCCCAGGTGTCATTTCCAATTTTGTCAGCTATGTGTGTAAAGTTGCCACCGGAAGATATGGGCCATCACTTGGTGCAGTAAGTATATCTAGCTTGAAATTTTAACTTCATTTTGGAATAATTTTAGATCAGAAACATTGCATAATTAATAATAAAGAGTTTTCCCATATGTCTTTTATGTAACTTACCCA
The DNA here is from genome assembly GCF_000296735.1 of Chrysochloris asiatica. NCBI lineage: Eukaryota > Metazoa > Chordata > Mammalia > Afrosoricida > Chrysochloridae > Chrysochloris > Chrysochloris asiatica. The sequence goes on from NW_006408653.1 coordinate 4,829,704, forward strand.
ATTATTAACTAGCATCTTAACAGAAATACAGGTCTGTAATCAAAACCAGGAAATTAATATTGAATCAATATCATTAATCTGCATCTAATTTAGAATTTAAACTTTTGTGAAGCTTAATAGATTTCAGACTTTAGCTTTTTACAAATATTAAACATATTCGTTCATTTAAAAATACTGACATTGAACTCATTAACAAAAATATATTTAGAAGTAAAAGATATCATGGGAAGACCAGTATTTCTTTTACATTTTTGTGGATCTTCTTTAATGTTTAATTAATAGAAGATACCGAGAGTCTCATATGTGCTTCTGTAATTTGTTGTTTTGGTTAGAAGAAAATCTGTCCTCACACAGCTGGCTGTATCTTGTAACAGTTGGTCATTTCTATACACATACTGGAACAGAGTACATATCAAGAGGATTAAGTAAAAACAGTGACTTTCCATTCCCATAAACCAGAGAGCCTAACCTAGCATTGGGAAATTCACGTTATGGATTTGAATCTGGTCCTATAGCCCCTTCTTCAGTCAGTATTTCAGTATCATCTGTGTGTCAGGCACTGTGCAGGGAACTGGGAGGAGGAGGCCAGCCAGTGAGTAAATTGGCCAAGATTTCTACCCTCAGAAACTTACGTTCTTAATGCTCTTTAAAAATACAGCCTTGCCTTTGAGTTTAATTAATGGCAGATTTTTATGCATGTGGAAATCTTTGTGTACTGTTCTTTACATTCAATTTGAACCTATTTGAATAGTAAAGCACTTAATTGCATTCAAGTAGGGAGTTTCATGTTTAAAGAAACTCTAAGGCAATTTATTTTGAATAAGCATGGAGCTGCTAACAGAAAGGTCTGTGACAAATCCACCAGGACTCTGAGGGAGAAAAGGACTGGCCATCTGCTCCTATAAAGACCACAGCCTAGGAAATTTTACTCGATCCATAGGGTCACTATGAATTGACCCCTTCATGGCACACAACGATTGTCCTGTAGTAACCACTGTTTTGACCTATGACCTGTGTGTTTTCTTAACTTATTTTTTCCCCATAGAATGTGTTTCTTAATGAAATTTGCTTCTGGTACAATTTACATACTACAAATCAAATTTTCTCGATCTCATTCAATAACTTAGCACCTTTTATATGAAAGCAGTGACCTCTAAGATGTATCAGAAGTGGACTCTGAGTTTAGTTGAGGAATAAACATTGTGTATACCTCTAGCATATACCACAAGAATGAGTATTTTCTGGAGGACTTTAGGGGCTCTGAGGACACGGAGACTTTACTCATAAATTGAGAGGATTAGAGAGGACATTTTGATGTGTCTTAGGACAATTGTTATTCCCACTTTACAGGTAAGAAACTGAAGTCCAAAATGGGTAGAACCTGGCTGTATGGTATTTAGAATTAGACAGGCTGGGTGTGAATCCGATGATTTCCAAGACATATTATTTAGCCTCTCAACCTCAGAACCTCAGCTTCCCCATGTAAAGATGGGATTAATACCTATTTTGATTGGCAGTACAAGTATTATATTAAATGCATAGTGGAGGTGGTAGTTTTACTTTTAGTCTTCAGAATAATCATCTGTTTGTCTCACAGGTAATATCCAAGATCTTTAATAGTGCTTCGCTTCTAGAAGCCGAAGGTCTCTTAGAGCAAATTCATTTGAAAATCACAGTGGAGGGGAGTTTTTTTTTTTTTTGCTTAGGGGGCACTGAGTATAAATCTTGTTAAAATTTACAGTAGAAAAATATTCAAACAGCATTAACAATGATAAATGGGATCCTAGTTTGAGCTGCCGAACCACAGGTTCGGCAGTTCAAACCTACAGATTGTCCTTGGAAACCATATGCAGAGTCATCGTGACTGTTGGAACACTGAACTGCAACCACAGTATGACATATGAAGATTATTGATATTCTTAATAAGTGAAAATCATATATGTGTATAATCAATGTACAAGGAGCTCTGGTAGCCTAATAATTATGAATTGGGCTGCTAACCGCAGGGACAACTGTTGGGACAGCTGTTTCATGGGAGAAAGATGAGGCATTCTGCTCTGGTAAAGATTTGCAGCATTGGGAACCTGTGAGTCAGAACCAACTCCAATTAACTGCGTGGTAGGTGGTTCAGATTCACCAGCTACTCCATGAGAGGAAAAAGAGAGTTTCGCCCTCATGAAGATTTAAAGCCTCAGAAACCCTGTTCAGGGTTGCTGTGAGTTGGAACTGACTCCACAGCACACAACAGAAACAGCAGCCATCGATGTACAGGCATGCCTTTGTTTTATTGTGTCTTGCTTTATTGCAGACACTGTGATTTTACACATTGAAGTTTTGTGTCAGCCCTGTGTTGAGCAAGTCCATCAGTCTATTTTCCCAACAGAATGTGCTCATTTCATGTGTCTGTGTCACAGTTTAGTAAATCTCATAATATTTCAGACTTTTTTATAAGGCTATTGCACACTCAATAGACTGTAATGTAGTGTAAAAAAAACCAAACCAAAAACAATCCTGTATATGCACTGGGAATCCAAATATTGTTCTGTGTACAGTATTGTTTTGTTTGGTCTGAAACCAGATATGCCTGTATACACACAGATTATTGATGGAGAACAAAAATCTTTACCTTTAACTAGGGATCTGGACCTCTTGGGTCTGGAATTATATATAAAATATACATAATATATATAATTGTGACATTTTCATTAGAAGAGGGTCTGTTTCCAAAAGATTAGTAAAAGCCTCTCTCTAGAAAAGGTGAAAATTTTCTGTCTGTGGAAGGGGGCCCTAAACATTTCAAAACAGCTAGTTTGACTTATTCAAACATACAAGTAAGTTTGGATTTGTACAGATAAATGTCCTAAAGTTCTAGAAGTATAATGGAACTACTTTCTATCATGAAAATAATGTACAATGAATGTAATAAGTTGTAATTTCAAAGAAATTGACTTTACATAGCACAGATTTAAACATATAGAGTATTTTAGATGGAAAATATAACCACCTATGAAAAAGTAAATTGGGGAATTTTAATGCTATTTTTCACATATAAAATTAATTTTGTTTCAGGGAAAAGTATTTTTTTATGGGGCTTTTTTCTCTGTCTGCAAATAAGGCCACAACTTGACTTTTGTTAGGTACTGTTTAAAAATAGGCATAGGATATTCAAGTTTGACACATGCCTTAAAGCCTGGAGGGTGAAGGATTGCTGCTCACTCACACTCCCCAGTCCTTAGTGGCATTGACATCTGCTCTGCTTAATACAGTATGTGCTGAGGGATTTGGGACTGATGTGGAAGTACCAGCCAGACAGATCTTTCTGAATTTATGTAACTATAGGAAACCAGCACCCAGTAAGTTTTGTAGCCATTAAGGCATAGAGTGCTGCAGGACTGTGGAAAAGATGAACAGATGGAGGAAAGTGGGATGTGTGTGTCTTTCCACATGATCAGTGATTGTTCTCTTCAGAGTCCATCAGGATTTCTGAAGAACCCTGTGTGGTAGAAGTGTAGATTTATACTCTTGCATGCATGGAAGCCAGCTTGGCCACTGTACAGAAGCAGATAATTGATCTTAAATATAGAATATAGGATTTAATTTTGATTCTTAATCTCTGTTTATATGAGGTTTTCCTTTCCAAGTTCTGCCATTTCAGCCTAGTGTCTGAAATGTTCTGAGATCTGTGCTCTCCTTCTAAGGAAGCAGCAGTCAAGAGATCAAATGACGTATTGCATTACACAAATCTGCTGCATAAGACCTTTTTAAAGTGTTGAAGAGCAAAGATGTTAGCTTGAGGACTAAGGTGCGCCTGACCCAAGCCTTGGTACTCTCAGTAACCTCATATGCATGCGAAAGCTGGACAGTGAATAAGGAAGACCGTTGAAGAGTTGATTTATGGTGTTGGAGAATCTTGAAAGTGCCACGGGCTGCCAAAAGAACCAATAGATCCGTTTTGGAAGAAGTGCAGCTAGAGTGCTCTTTGGAGGCCAAGATGGCCAAACTTCGTCTCTTATACTTAGGGCACATTGTCAGGAGGGAACAGTCACTGGAGAAGGATATGTTTGGTATGTTCGAGGGTCAGAGAAAAAGAGGAAGACCCCCAACGAGATGGATTGGCCAAGTAGTAACATCGATGGACTCAAGCGTGTCAGTGGTAATGATGTTGGCCCAGGATCGGGCAGTGTTTCGTTCTGCTGTGCATAAGGTCTCTATGGGTCGGTACTGACTCGATGACACCTAACAACAACAATAAATGTAACTAATGTCACTGAAAGATTTGGGTGCAAATAGTCAGATGGAAATCTAACTTGTGCAAGCTTTCACCAAAAACTCTAATAAAAACAAAATAAAACAGCGTCATTCAGGAAGAAAGCAGAAGGTCATTAAGAAGACAAAAAAGAAGGAAAAGACCAAAATGGATGTCAGAAGAGGCTCTGAAACTTGCTCTCCAGCAGAGAGATGCTAAAGCAAAAGAATGAAATGAGGTGAAAGCGGTGAACCAAGAATTTCAAAGGGCAACTCAAGAAGACAAAGTCAAGTGTAATAATGAACCTAGAGTTAGAAAAACAAACGGGGAAAAAAGAATACACTGAGCAATTCCTAAGCTGAAAGAAATGAAGAAAAAATTCAAGCATCGACTTGAAATATTGAGTGATGCAGAAAGTGCCAAAAGAAGATGGTATTCAATCATTTCAAGAGGTAGCATAAGCCAATGGTAGTGAAGGAATAAAATGTGCAAATTGTACGAAAGGCACTGACAAAGAACAAGGCAATGGGAATTGATGGGATACAAATTGAAATCTTTGAATAAAACTGATGTAGCACTCACTCATCTATGCCAAGAAATTTGGAAGACAGCTACCTGGCCAACTGATTGGAAGACAGACATTCATATTTGTGTCCATTCCAAAAAGAGGCAACCTAACAGAACGAACAAATCTTTGGCCAGTATCATTAATATCATATGTAAGTAAAATTTTCTAAAGATAATTTTTAAAATAGCTGCAACAGTACATTGACAGGGAACTGCCAGAGGTTCACGCCAGATTCAGATGAGGATAGCGAATGAAGGATATCATTGCTGACATCAGATGGATCTTGGCTTGGTGAATAGAGGGAGAGCCTGAGCCAAGTGGCCACCCTACACCCTCGCCACTGGTGGTTTCTTCTGCCACGCATGCACACAGATACTCAACCCAGGCAGAGGCCCTGAACTTTTAATATCTGTTTCCTTTTTTTTCTGTTTTTTATTACAGGAAAGAGTAGGAGAGTGCTGAAGGAAGAGAAAGAGAGTTTTAAGGCAAAACAGGCCAAAGGTTAGATTGGAGCCTGAGGTGTAGCTTAACAACCAACACTGGCAACTTGGAATTTCTCGGGCAGCTTTAAAGGCAGGAACTTAGGCCATACTCATAATAAGCTACAGATTTATTATTTTTTTTTCTTCTCTCCCTCCCTCCTATCTCTTTTCTATGATTAGAGATTGCAGTATTCAGTCTTGTTTTTGTTGGTCCTGCTTTTTTTATATACCCCCCCTTTGCCTTTGGAGGACTCTGTCTCCCTGTATTACACAAGAAGAGTCAGTAACTGGTGCCATATAGCCAAGCTACAATCACACTCTATAAAACACCAAAACCCAGGCAAGAACCAATACCAGCTGCCATATACCAGGGAAACAGACAACACCTGTGAAAGTAAGCAATAAGAAGAGTGAAAAGGGAAGCCCACATCCTGATCACATCTTCCTGGAAGCAATCCGAAAGCATAAAAAATTTCCAAAACACATAATTAAGTATTAAGGCCACAGATAAACATTAAACATGTCTAAGAAGCAGAAGCAGATGACCATATCAGCACATGTCCAGAAAAAAGATAAAATGTCTGAGACAAATGACCTAGAAGTAGACCTGGATCTGGAAGGAGGACAGACCTTGGAAATAAATGCCTAAGAATTCAGAAAAATGATTATAAAATGTTTCAAAACTCTTTACAATGGAGTTGAAAAAAATAAGGAAGAAGTTAGTAAAGTGTTATAGGAACAATCAAATAAGATAGAAACAGCATTGGAAACAATTCAGAACCTACAGAAAGAGGTCCAAACGATCAATAACAAAATAACAGAATTAGAGAGCACTCTGAAAGGGCAGAGGAGTAGAATAGATAAGATGGAAGGTGGAACCAGTGAGCTGGAAGACAAATTGTTCTCTCAATACCACTATGGTAGAAGAACAAACACAAAAAAAGGATAAAAAATTCGGAGGAAGGTCTAAGATTCATGTTGGACAATATAAAGAGGAATAACAAAGAATTATCAGCATTCCAAAACAAGAAGAATCACACAAGTCCACAGAGGAAACAGTTGAAGAACTGCTGGAAGAAAATTTCTCTAACATCCTGAAAAGTGAAAAGATAAAAATTCAAGAAGCTCAACGAACTCCA
>NW_006408653.1:4839753-4840794 GCF_000296735.1 Chrysochloris asiatica
CAAAAGACTTCACCAGAAGAGTAAAAAGGGAACACACAGAATGGGAAAAAATCTTTTGCAATGACATGTCAGACAAGGGACTCATTTCTAAAATATACAGGAAACTACAACACCTCTACAAGAAAAAGACAAGTAACCCAGTTAAAAAGTGGGCACAGGACATGAACAGCCAACAAACATGAAGAAATGTTCACAATCACTAACCATTAGAGAGATGCAAATGAAAACAACAATGAAATATCATCTCACACCAACAATAACAGCAAAGATAAAAAATGTAGAGGAAGATAAATGCTGGTGGGGATGTGGAGAGACTGGGACACTCCTGCATTGCTGGTGGGACTGAAAAAAATGGTCCAACCTCTCTGGAAAGCAATACGGCGTTTCCTCAGGAGGTTGAAATTAGAAATACATTATCCAGCAATTCCTCTACTTGGTATTTACCCATAAGAAAAATAAGCCACAACACGAGAAGATATGTGAACACCAATGTTCATAGAAGCACTATTTACTATAGCAAAAAGGTGGAGACAGCCAAAGTGCCCATCAACTGAAGAATGGATAAATAAACTGTGGTACATACACACAATGCAATATTATGCTACCTTGAAGAATAACAAGGAAGCGGCAAGCAACTGCATAACATGGATAAACCTTGAGGACATTTTGTTGAGTGAAATTAGTCACAAAAAGAGGAAGTACTGCATAGAACCACTACTGTAAAAGACTAAGAAAAAGATCCCATACTAAAGGGGGGTGGGAGGAATTCTTTGTAGATTGCTGGGATGTTGGGGGTGGGTAAGGAGAGGGAGGGGAAGGTGGAGCACAGGGCAGGGATTAGACACAGGAAAGTTTGGGTGCTAGGGAGGGGGGCAATATACAAGAAGGGAGAGGGGAATGGAAGAACAAAGCTGATGGGAGAACAATTAGGTTTCAGTGGGCTAAGTGGGAAAGAGGTAAAGAATGATGTATGCACAACCTTGGAAGTACAGAGCTCTGGGATACAGAGATTGAGACATGGTTGGAATGGGGAAAAGGGGG
>NW_006408653.1:4843523-4844302 GCF_000296735.1 Chrysochloris asiatica
ACACTTCACAACATACCAAGAGAATGAAAATCCAAGAAGAACATTAAAACTATGAGGAAACTCAAAAGACAGAACACAAAAATCATGACCTCAACAAAGGAAGATAAACAGAACAAAGAAGCAGCAATGCCACAAAAAAACAACAACATAATGGCAGCAATTAATACCTATTGATAAGTACACTGAATGTAAATGGATTAAATGCACCTGTTAAGAGATGGAGGGTGGAAGAATGGATAAGAAAACAAGATCCTTCAATATGCTGTCTGTAAGAGACACATCTCACACACAGAGACAAAAACAAATTAAAAGTCAAAGGATGGAAAAAATATACCAAGCTAATTGCAATAAAAAGTGAACAGGACTGACTGGAAGTACTAATCTCTGATAAAATAAACTCTAAGGCAAAAAACAGCTTAATAGCTAAAGATGGACATTATCTCATGATTAAAGAGACAATCGAACAAGATGAAATAATAATAGTAAATATCTATGCTCCCAGTGAAAGCTCCAAAATATATAAAACAAACTCTAATAGATTTGAAAAAAGAAATAAGATGAATCTACAATAATAGTGGGTGATTTTAATACACCACTTTCAAAAATGGATAGAACAACCAGAAAAGAAACTTGACAAAGACACGGAAGAACCAAACAACAAAATCAGCCAACTGGGCCTCATATATGTGTACAGAGTATTCAACCCAACAACTGCACAATACACATTCTTTTCCAGTGCACATGGAACATTCTCCAGAATAGACCATGTTTTAGGCCAC
>NW_006408653.1:4844402-4891696 GCF_000296735.1 Chrysochloris asiatica
GACGAGTAAACCAGCCTGGAGAAGAACAGAAGATTCTTCTTGAAAGAAAGACCTACAGGAAAAATACAAAACAATAGAGGCAGATGGACTGTTACTACAAGAACAAACAAGTTGCTTGCCCAGGAAACATCAAGGCAAGTGGTCGGGTCCCCTCAGTGCAAACCCCTTCCAAGAATAAGACTCAATGGAATACATGCTCTGATTGGTGACCACGCTCATCACCGATAAGGGGAAGTGAGGGAAAAACAGCAAAGAAGTGGCAAGCTAAGCCCTACAATGTGGAGAGTGAAGTGTGTAGCTGATAAAAAGAGAGGGTTTATGCACAAGAACACCCACACATGCAGATAATACCCACTTGACCTGACTTCAATCACTAGATGATCAGAGCTCAACCAGAAGAAGAGGGAAAAAAAGTAATCTGATACAATTTGATGAACTTGACCTACACCTATGGATGTAGTAGCTCAAAAGAGGGAACAAATCCTTATAGTAAGAATCATTCCTACTCCCTCCACACACAGAGTAGATAGGGATGGGCAACTTGGACATTGGCTACCTAAATTGGGGGGCGGGGGGCTACAAAGCAAGAAGTGACTGGCTTACAAGCTTTCAAGAGGGAACCTAGAGCCAGGGGGTCTGGAGGAAGGCAGAATCTCCAGTGAGCTGTATCTAGTCTGTCTAGGCGGAGCTGATGAAATGAAATGCAGATGGGTCTCTTGTGATACAATAGTGAATAATTGTTATCAGGACTGATTGTAAGGGTTGGAAATGTAAAGGTAGACGTTTTATAGCAAGGAGGGAAGTGATTAACTTTTCAGTCTAGGAGCGGAGGTTCCTAGAACCATCAGCGGAGAAGAGCCGAGAGCAGGACCCTACACAGAGAAGCAGTGATGCCTGAGATTGAGGCAGAGATGATGACGTGGAGCGATGGAGCAGCTGGGGCTTTTGATCAGAGAGGGAGAGCCACTGTGTGATGAAGACTTGGGGGTGGCGGGGGTAGTGGGGCAGGCTTGCAGGGTATATCCTTTGGTTGGTTGGAGGGGATTGGAACCATGGCAATGAAACAATATATGATAGAATGAATGTAAAACTAATGTTCTTCCATGTAAACTATCATAATTCATAATAAAACATTAAAAAAAAAAAAGACAAAGAAGGACACTATCTAATGATCAAAGGGTCAATTGAGCCAGGCAACATAACCATAATAAACATATACACTCCCAACGAAAGAGCACCAATATACATGAAGCAAACCTCAATGGAATTGAAGAAAGAAATAGATAAATCCACAATTATAGTAGGAGATTTCAACACATCAACTCTCGAAATGAGATAGAACAACCAGAAAGAAACTCGACAGTGTCACAGTGACCTCATATATAGAGCATTCTATCCAACAACGGCACAATACACATTCCTCTCCAGTGCGCATGGAACATTTTCCAGAATTGACCATGTGTTAGGCCACAAAGCAAGCCTCCATAAATTCACAAACATCAAAATTATACAGAGCATTTTCTCAGACCACAACACTGTAAAACTAGAAATCAACAATAAGAAGGCCAAAACAATAAAGTCGACTACATGGAAACTGAACAACACCCTGCTGAAAAGTGACTGGGTAAAAGAAGAAATTAAATATGAATTCATGAAATTCCTAGAAACAAACAAGAAATGAAAACATAACATACCAAAATCTTTGGGACACGGCGAAAACAGTCCTGAGAGGTCAGTTTATTGAGATAAATGCACATATCCAAAAAGAGGAAAGAGACAAAAATCAACACATTATCACAGCATCTTCAACAAATAGAAGTAGATCAGCAGAGGGAACCTACAGTCACCAAAAGAAGGGAAATAATAAAGATCAGAGCAGAAATAAATGAGATGGAAAACCAAAAAACTATAGATAGAATCAACAGGACAAGAAGCTGGTTCTTTGAAAGGATTAATAAAATTGACAATCCATTGGCAAAACTAACTAAAGAAAAGAGGGAGAGGTCACAAATTAATCGCATTAGAAACCACATAGGTGAAGTCACAACAGAACCAAATGAAATCAGAAAGATGGTAACAATACTATGAAGAGCTGTACTCCAACAAATTTCAAAAAAAATGAGTTTTCAGTTTTCTCATGATTATATCATTTTTGGTTAGAACACTGTATACCAGGGACTTCAAACAGTTCCTAGGAAAATTCCATTTTTCCATGGATTTATTTTTAAACCCCCTCATAAGTGTGATGTTGTGACCTTCATTATTCCCTATTTGCATATTTGTCATTGTTAACAATTCTCCCACACTTATCAATATGGGCTCTTGGAAGTTTAACTTTTTAGAATTTCAGCGAAATTTCCGTGACTGTAAAGTTTCCACGCCCTCCTCACCCAGCTTTCTCTGATTGTATTCATTTCAGTCATGCCACATCATCACACTCATCAAGACTAGCAAATTTAACGTTGGTACAGTGCTGCAAAGTATAGACTTCATTTGGATTTCTAGGTTTCTCTGGGATGCACTTGTTTTGTCCCAGAATACCACATTGTCTCCTTAGTCTCCTCCCATCTGTGACAGCTTCTCAGTCTGTCCTTGTTTTTCATGACCTTGACACTGTTAAGGAATAGGGGGCAGGCATTTTATAGAAAGCATCTCATGGGAGTTTTGTGAATTTTAAATAAGTCACTAAGATCTGTCTCTGCCTAGGACTTTGTTAGAAGACACTTGAGTGCCTGCCTCTGGAGCCTTCTCTTGCCTCCCTTTGCTCTCTTCCTGTCCTCCCATCCCAGTCACACTAACCACAGGCAGCTGGCTCCGCATTCCTCTACTATGCCATGCTTTCTTGCTTCTGAGCTTGGTACATGCTGTTTTCTGCCTAGAACATTCATCCCTGCTGCCTTCTCTTCTACAGGGCAAACACTTGGTCAGCCCTCAGCACAGATCTTATCACATTTTTCTTAAACCTGATCCTTAAAGCTCCCCTTCCCTGTATTCTCTGCTTCTCCAGCAAAGCTCACTGTGCTATGTTTACCTGTTTATCTGCCTTCCCTGCCATGCTGTCAGCTCTATCCAGGCCAGGACTCTCAGATTTACTAGCCTCTGTATCTAGCAGCTGCCATAGTGCCTGGAAAGTTGTTAAGTGCCGTCGAGTCAGTTCCTATCCATAGCGACCCTGTTTCAGGTTTTCAAGGAGTGGCTGGTGGTTTGAATTGCCAACCTTGCAGTTCAAACTGACCCTGAAGACGCCACATTATCCTGTAATGCCACACCAGGACTGGAACATAGGGCTCAAGTATTTGAATGAGCGATTAGCCGAATATTCCTTAAGTGTTCTATATGTAGAGAAATTGGGAGCATGCCTAACAATAAGAGGGATTAGTTAAATTAGTTTATCTTGCAGATATTTAATAGCCATTATAAATTGAAATGATAACGACTGTATGTTGTTATTACGTGCTATCAAGTTGATTCTGACTCATAGTGACCCTATGTACAACAGAATGGAACACTGGTCTTCACAATTGTGTGCCATTTTCACAGTTGGTGCAGCCACTGTATCAGTCCATCTCATTGAGGGTCTTCCTCTTTCTCACTGGCCCTCCACTTGACCAATCCAGGGATTGGTCCCTCCTGATAACGTGTCCAAAGTATGAGAGACAGAGTCTCCTTGTTCCTAAGGAGCACCCTGGCTGTACTTCTTCCAATACAGATGTGTGTGCTCTGGAAATTGATGATATATTTACTATTCTTTACCAACATCCAAATTCAAAGGCATCGATTCTTCTGTGTTCTCCATTCTTTGTTGTCTGGCTTTCGAATACATATGAGGCTTGAAAATCCTGTGGTGTAGGTCAGGCGTACTTTAGTTTTCAAAATGACATCTTTGCTTTGTAATACATCTAAATATCTACGTAATGACTGTAACTACTCAGAGTATTTATTTCTTCATCAGGAATATTAGACTTTCAGTCCATAGTACAGAGATTACTCGGGCAGGTACTTCTCAAGCAGGCATGTGCATGCGTGTTCCTGGGAGGTGCTGTGAGACCATGCAGAGCCAGAGAACATGGCACAGCTTGCTGGAGTATAACATTTGCTGAAAAGGTTTTAAGTAAACTTTAGTTTTATTATGAAATAAAATGCAAGTATCGCATGAATTTTTGATATAAAATATTATTCTTGGAAGAAATTCCTTACATGTGGGCAAATTCATGCTCACTCTCTGTGGTTGGGGAACTTTGTTAGAGAGCTTTGATGAGTGAAACGACGATCATTGAACATTTACATGTGCGTTATTACACATTTTGCTGCCCTGTAAAATCTCTGCCTGCGTGATCCTTGTGTGGTAGGCTTAGGGCCCTTTTGTGTGATAAACTTTGTACATTGGTAACAGAAAGCTTTTCAGCTTTGTGTTGATCTAGAAGTTTGTTTATGGTATGTGGAATTTTTGAAAAAAACAGTCACTAGGGCATGTGAGTCACTAAGCAGCTACAGATGGAGAACATTCATGTTTTCTTCAATGTGTTCACTTGAACTTGCAGTCGGGTGCAATCATGACCGTCCTGGCAGCCGTCTGCACCAAGATCCCAGAAGGGAGACTGGCCATTATCTTCCTTCCGATGTTCACATTCACAGCAGGGAATGTGAGTAATCTCATGCCGTGGAGTTCTGGGAACTGTGGTGGTGGTTTTATGTTGACTGAATTGTTGCCCCTACGTTAGAGATGTCAGTACGCAGGAGTCTGTTGTCCCAGTTCTCTTCTCTCTTGCTGATTTTCAGGCCCTAAAAGCCATTATTGCCATGGATACAGCGGGAATGATCCTGGGATGGAAGTTTTTTGACCATGCAGCACACCTTGGGGGAGCTCTCTTTGGAATGTAAGTTTGTGTGTACTTGGTTGCTCAAACTGACTCCTCAAGTCATCACCTCCCTGTCCTACCCCAGAAGTGGCTAGGAAGAGCCTCAGTTATGTGAGGAAAGAGGCCCAGTGGGGGTGGAGGGCAGGGACGCCTCAGCACTGTTTGCTTTGGCTTTCCCCAGATTTCCTGGTAAGGTGGGATGACACCACCTGCCCCTGACCCCATCACCCCAGCTTCTGACTGTCATCATGGCCAGCCCCATGAAACGTTAAACTGCTATTCTGATACCAAACAGAACATTTTTTTCTCGCTCCCTGGGTCCCTGCACTGTTGGAGTGCTATCGATGTCCTCCCCCATCTCACACCTCCCTGCCCACATCTCCACTGCCTGCCTTCCACTTCTGACCTCTGTCACACCGGTCTGTGCAGACCCACTGAGCTGGCAGAGTGTTTCCCACCTGCAGTTAGGGGTATGGTAAGCGTGGCATGCCAACATTGAGCTAGTTACCATATAGTGTTAGAACTGTGGCCTCCATTGTACCACTGGGAAATTGAGGCTCAGAAGCCATCCTTCCCAGGTCACAGGTAGATCTTCAGGAGCAGAGAGAGACCCAGTGCCCTCCACCCCCATCATTGCAGGTTGAGTACAATAGGCATTGTAGTTATAAGAGGCTCCATTTGTTCTTTGACAATGGGCTTCTGCCTAAAACAAGAGTTCTGCCATGGAAATGCCCTAACAGGAAGCCCAGGAGCTCCAGCCTCTCAGCAAAAGCATGTCAGCAAAAGCATGGTCTCCGAGGTGCTGGTTCCCTTGATCGTTCCTCGTCAAAGTGTTGCTTTTGCCATTACTTGGTTTTTGCTTTGTTTTATGACAATGGGAAACTTAAGTTTTTAATTTAAAAAAAAAAAAAGTAATCTATTCTAAGTGGAGCAGTTTTGCCCAGTAGGCGGTGGAACTAAATGCCATTATGCCGTTTATAATTTTCAGTGATGATTAAAGAATAGCATATGTGAGTTCTCACTTTAAAAGCAGCACATTATAAATAGTAGAAAATGACCTGATATTACAGTATAATAAACATAATAACTTATGAAAAAGGGTTATTATATTTTACGAGTATAGAATTTATTTACGTCTTTCCATGTATTCTTTAAGGCTCTTCTCCCCAGTAGATTTGGATTCTTCTGAACTGTAATTAGATGGTCATTTTCTTCTATTCTGAAGATAACTGGATCAAATGCATTTCAAAATCCAGGGTCAGAAAAGCAGAGGATCCCTTTCTTTCTGCTGGCTCTAATTCCCACACCTCTTCATTTATTAGATCTCAGTCATATCCTGAATTCTGCTTTTGTAGCTTCTTTAATCTAGATTTAGAGGCCCAAATCTCAAATCTCTCTTCTTTTCAAGCTAAGTCTCTATTTTATTGATGGTAAAGATTCCATTATTATCCACCTGCACATTTCCTTGACTTTATGTGCTTGATGAAACAGTCCTCATGTTGTAATGTTGCAATAATAACATATATACTGAATATTTGCTATGTGCCTAAGCTAAGGAACCCTGTGAGCCTTCCATTTACCAGTTGCGAACACTGCTTGAGGAAGGTAACGCAGCACTTAGCCAAGGCTCACACAGTAGGGCTGGCCTCTTCAACAGGGCGTCTCAGCAAAATACTTGCTCTCCAAGTATTTTTTTCTGATTTTTTTTTAATCCAAATAATATTTGGATTTATAAGCATAATCAGAAACAATATACCTGTAAGATTATAGCATTTAATTCTCTGATTAAAATAAGTAGGTTAGAAAGGTTAAAAAATACAATAGGTAAAAATAAGCAGCATTCCTGACAAGTGATTAATTTCACTCAAGATTTTTACAATTGTACTTGATTCTTTGTTGTACTATTGAGCCAGTTTGGACTCATAGCCTCCCTGTACAGGGTTTCTAAGGAGCTTGCGCCACCAACCTTGCAGTTCAAAAGTTCAAACTGACTTTGCAGTCCAGTGCATTAACTCACAGTGCCACACCAGGACTCCATTTGAATCATAAGATGATCCTTTTTTTTCTTTCATTATAAATTCACAGAATTTGACTTCAAGCCCACAAGAATTTTGATACCTGCCTATTGTTTTTGTAGATAGCAGTTTTTCTTTCGGTAAATGTAACTCATTTATTTTTCTCTTCGGGCTTTTCTCTGTTTTTCTAAAATTTAATGGTAATTGTATTTTCAAAATCAGACTTTAACTATATTTAATGAATAGTAAGTATACAGTATAGCTTCTAATTACAGTAAAAGTGGGATTTAAGTATACTTCAAGTCCCTTAAAATAAGAAATACATGCTAAGAACATTAAAAAATGGTAAAACACTAAACTGCTATTCTGATATCAAAGTTAAATAGAACATTTTTATAGCTGGGTGTATGGGAGATGCAGAGATCAACAAAATCTGGTCTTTGCTTCAGGGAACATGAAATCTGTGGGGAACCAGGGCAAAAGCCAAGGTCTCAATAACAGCAATTTCAAATCGTCCCATTAAGCAGGAGCCTTCCCTCCACCACCCAGCCTAGCAGGGAGTGGGTGCCCTGACTTATGCGTCTGCCTGCGCTGCCCGTCAGCCCTGGAGCTGTGGACTTCTGGAAGACAGGCTCTTCTGACCGGGCCCTGTGGCCTGGGTCCCTCGCCAGCATTTGCTGACTGCTGCAGTATCACAGGGTGGTTCAGAGCACTGCAGGGGGAGATTGCAGTCCTCATCTTGGTTCTGATCATTGCTAGTTGTCAGGCATGAGCAAGTTAAGTTACTAAACCTCTCACTGCTTCAGCTTCCTGCTATTTATAGGCAGTTTTTAGTAAGAAAATGGGCATTGGAACTGTATCTTAAAGGGTGGGCAGAGAAGAGGAGAGGAAAGGGCTTTTGGGATCCAGTTAGTTCCTTGGGCAAATTACTTTCTCTGTTAGACTTGATTTGGAGCCCTTGTGTGGGAACAAAATGGTTAGCACAGTGGGGAGCTAACTGAAAGGTTGGAGGTTCAAGTCCAATCAGCCATTGAAAACCCTGTGGAACGTTTTTACTCTGACACACTCGGGGTTGTTGTAAGGTAGGACTGACTCCGTGGTCACTGGTAGGCTTGGTCTCTTAGTGTCTAAAATGGGGAAGTGGGGCTCACCTTGCAGGTGAGTGGTAGACCAGAAGTAGTGTAGGAAAAGCCCTTGTACTCTTCAGAGCATTCACGCACCATCCTGCCTCCTGGTGGCACTGTTAAGATAAACATTGGACTGCCAATTCAAACCCACCAGCCCTTCTGTGGGAGAAAGATGAGGCTTTGTGCTCCCAAAAAGATTTACAACCTTGGAAACCCCATACCAGGGTTCCTATAAGTCAGATTCAACTCAGTGGAGGTAGGTTTGGTTTTTTTGAGCATACTCTTTGTTATTGTTCTGTTGAATCAGTTCCGACTCATAGTGACACTATATAGGGTTTCCAAGGAGCAGCTGGTGAGTTTGAACTGCCAACCCTCCAGTTCAAACTGACCTTGCGGTCGAGTGCTTATCCTACAGTGCCACACCAGGACTCCCTGGACTAAAGCTAAATTATTTATCTAAATTAAGTACACTAGTCAATTGTTTTAATAACCTAGGTGGTAAATGACAGTGGCATTAGATTTCTAAAATGTCAACTTGATAACTTCATGGTACTTGTCAGCTGTATGTCATTCTGTTTTGAATGTTGGACCTGGTTTGTACTTCTTTTCCCCAGATGGTATATTACTTACGGTCATGAACTCATCTGGAAGAACAGGGAGCCTCTGGTGAAAATTTGGCATGAAATGAGGACTAATGGCCCCAAAAAAGGAGGTGGCTCTAAGTAAAACCAGGGTTGGATAAAACTGTGCATCTAGTCAGTGCTGCCTGGCCAACCCAGGACCACACACCGGCCTTGGGGTCCCCACGGTTCTGCTTCTGCCATGAAGACCCCCATCGTCTCAGGCTCCCAGAGTTCTACAGGATGTCCCCATACAGGTCCTTGTTAAACACGAATTATGACAGAGTTGGTGAAATAAAAGTTTATATCTCTAGTTTGTAATCAGAGGTTGTGTGTCTTCTTTTTTTTTAAGAGCACTGATGCTGTTCTGGAAATTTTTCTTTGGATTATTGCGTCTGACATGGATCATAGAGCCTGGCACCCAGTGAAGGTGCACTGTTAACTGGATAGGAACCGTGGGGCTCTTGTTCTCATACACAGGCCCGCAAGCATCTCTGATAAGCATTTAAGCTTGCTTATCTACTTCTTCCCTTGGCTGGCTGACAATGGAGATTTCTCTCTGGCACGGTCAGAAACATTATCTATAGTATTTAAAAATTTTCCCAAGAAAGGTAGTGTTTTCTGGTAGTGAGCAGCATAGAAAAAAGCTCTTTTTAAGTTTTGCTTTCTAAGTAAAAATTGTAACTAAAGGTTAGAAGGAAGTGACTTGGAAAACTTCAAACACGAATCTATGCCTAAGTGTATCTTATGCTACGAATTGAAGCATCTTCCTGTAATAGCAGATGGTGGGCATCATTCTAACTTCACTGTGACAGAATTCACTTGCTGTCATAATTGAGAATTATGTCCAGGAAATCTGAGAACTTTTTCTTCAAAGGATTTCTCACAAGGTTGTACAGACTCCTGTGCGTTTGCACTAGGGAGTTGTGGAGGTACAGGGGCCACCTTGGTCTGGCTAACTTGCTTGTGGTGCTGGGCAAGGGTCGTAACAGGTCTGAGCTCCAGCTTTGGGTGCCCCCACCCCCACCCCAGGTTGCTGAGAACTGAATAACACGTGTTCTACAACATGTCCCAACATGTAGCACTTGTCCAGTTCTTCATACCCTTTTCCCACCCCACAGGACTCTGCTCCAATGGGAAGTACATATTAAGGTTACTATCTATTCTCAACTCGTATCACTTCCAAGAGAACATTTTTAATCCAGCCTCATCTCGCTCAGGAGGCTTGTAGGGACAGAAGGGGAGTGACATTTCTGGATGTGTCATGATGCTAACAACCCTGTGATGTAAAGATGTGCTTCTCAGAGACAAATTAGGAGGCTGAGTTCGCATGGACCTGTCATAAACACATCCACAAGTACAGCCTGTTAATGAAGGTGTGTGCTCACCCAGCTCTGTGACTGTTAGGGACAGGAAGTATAGAAAGTCTGGCCCTGAAGCTCTTGTCTGTCCATAAAATCCCAGTGCTGGGGCCTTGTCCTGTGAGTGGCCCAGCATGACAGCACAAGCTCTGCTATCTATGGCTTGGACAAAAGGCACCACACGCCCAATCACCCAGTTTAGTTGGGTGTTTTCATTTCTCTTGGCTTTTCTGCTGAGTCTGACCCATGATCACTGCCTTCTTGAGGCTCCTGAGACTGCCTTGCCACTAGCCTTTTAAGTGTTGGGGTCTCCAGAATGTCCCCCGAATAGCTCTAGTCTCATCTCCATGTATTTTGTAAGCTGTCTGCCTGCCTGTGACTGCAGTTGTTGGTGTGAGGACACTGATGAGCTCTGACAGCTGTGGTTCCAGGCACTGGGACTCCGCTGCACAGACATCTTACCAGTCACTGAAGCCAGAACCCTGGGAGTCATTCGATACTCCCCCCTCACCTGTCCCCACTTCTAATCTCTCTAAACTCCTTGGTCAGCTCTGCTACCTCTGGCTGAACTCTTAACCCTGCATTTCCTGCTGGCACCCTCACTCCGGGGAGCAGGTCCAGTCTTCCACACCCCTCTTCATGCTGCTCCTACTTCTAGTTAGTCTAGTTTTGTTGTTTGACATGTCTGCCACCCACTACACTTGTTGAAGACACCCAGCATTACACCTAGCAGATACAAAGTGCTCTTTAGTGATGGCGTTTTTTCTGCAGGAGGGAGTGTTCCAGTCACCAAACAATCACTCAGGAGCCTGCTCCAGAGCCGTGGCACACTGACGCCTTCCAATGTGTTCATAGCCACTGGAGCACTCAGTCTGCCAGACCCCAGCCTGCTCAACTGCTACTCAGGGCAGCCTTTTGTCACTTTACTGTGACTTCAGACTAAGACTGGCAATGGTTTGGGAGCTGATATCTGTATTCTGAGTGGCCAGGGTGGGCTGTGCTGCAGTCCTCTCCCCGAGGTGCACTCTGGGTAACTTACAAGTATAGCTTTGAGATATAACTGAGAAATTAATGCTGTTTCAGTAGTGTCACAGGTAACAGGTATGCAGGGCACACGGAAGGCATATGTAAAATACCCAGGGAATGGTTCCTGATACCCTGTCAGAATTAAACAATGACCACTATCTGGGACAATTACCCCAAAGTTAGCCCGACAATAAAACAATAATGAACCGCACAGTGGGTGCAGTGGGTAGGCTTATAGGATAGTAGCTAAGTTTTTGTGGCAGCTTTATAAATCTAAAGCTTTTAAGGGGAAGCTATAAAATTGGAGGTTTTACAATCAATCCAGGTAAAGGTTGAATGCAGGCTAATGCCACTTCTTAAAAACTGGGTCAGTTGTCACAGGCTTAGGTCAGCATCGTACAAATACGCGGCCCGCCCCTCAACTTGATTCAAACCTGTGTTCTCCCGGAAGCGTGACCCCCAAGTCTTCCCCGTGCCCTCTGGTGCACCTGTTTCTGCATGTGAGTTCCGTGGGGCCACTTAACCCCAAATGCTGCAGCCAGGGCCCATGGTGAAGTCAAATAGAAACCTTGCCCGCACACGGACCGCGCCCGGGAGCCGCCGAGGGCCATTGGTGAGGAAGTGTGTGTCTATGCGAAGACCGGTCCCATTTATAAGATAACGTTTAGGAAATTTGGGATTAAATTACCAACCATTCTTCAAGGGGACACTTGTAAATGACTTCTGGAGGATCCAGGTGCCTCAGGGACTGTGCCAGCCGCTCCCGCCCCTGGTTGCCCCACGCCCGGCCGGGGGGGCGGCGCTGCGGCGGCGCGGGCGGGCGTGCGGTGTGGGTAGCGCGGAGCGCGGGGAGCTAGCGGGCGCCGGGCGGCATGGCGTGGCCCTGCATCAGCCGCCTCTGCTGCCTGGCGCGGCGCTGGAACCAGCTGGACCGCTCCGACGTGGCGGTGCCGCTGACCCTTCACAGCTACTCGGACCTCGAGACCGAGGATCCGGGTGTGGGCGGTGTCGCCTCGCGTAGCTTCCCGGTCCCCACCGGTGACCGGCACCCGGGCCGGGACGAGCCGCTCACTCAGTACCAGCGTGACTTCGGGGTGCGGACGGCGCCTGCAGGGCCTAGGGACGCGGGGCCCAGGGACGCGCCGCAGGGACGCGGGATGGGGGCCGGAGGCCGCAGGGACAAGCCCCCGACACCCGGAGCCCGAAGCGTCTACGTGCTCCCCATTGGCGACGCGGATGCAGCAGCAGCAGCGACCACATCGTACAGGTATTCGGCGAGGGTTGGGGAACGCATCGCATCCCATAAAGACCACCTGGTTGGTTCGGGATAACTAAGGCAGTGAGCCGAGAGGGCGGCCGGTGGGTGGGGAGAGAAGGGGCTGCAGGCGGCCTCAGAGGTCATCTCCTTGGGTCCCTGGGCACTTTTAGCGTAGCCTTCGCTGCTTTAGGACCAACCTCAGAATGAATGAGCACCTCAGCTGATGTGAGCTCCCCTCTCTGGCAGCCGGGGCAAGAAGGCCTGGTCTTCGACTGCTTCTATTTAACTTCCACCGGGTGGGTCTAGAAGGGGTGGGTCAGCTGCAGAGCTCCTTTGGGTCTGTTCCCTGTGTGGGAGCACTGACGTTGGGGACAAAGCACAGGGCTCCTGAGTGGGTGGTCCCTACAGGTTTCCACTGAATGACTTGACTCCCTGAGGACAAGTCTATAGGTCCTCCCCAGCCCTTAGCTTAGCACCTCAACAACGGAGAGCTTTCTCCCTCTTGCTACAAAAGTTATATTCATTGTAGAGAAATTACAAGGTAAATATTCCCTTAATTCCAGCCACAAACTGACATTTCTAATCCTTAACACACATTTGAATGCATAGCCACTTGGATATTCTTACCTGATTCTTACTGAACATGTGTTTCACCTATTGTGGATGTCTGTCCTTATTACTAGATGTTCTACAACATGAAATTTAATAGATGTGCAGTCATTTATCCTATGGACTGACATAGTGTATCTGTAATCTCTTAGGGAATATTGGGCGCCTTGGGTGGTACATTGGTTAAGCATGCCACTACTAACCAAAAGGTCAGTGGTTCGAACCCACCAACCACCCTGCTGGAGAAAGACATGGCAGTCTGCTTCCCTAAAGATTACAGCCTTGGAAACCCTATGAACAGCTTTACTCTCTCCTATACTTTAAATTGAGATTTGACTCAACGCCAATGAAACTTTTGCATTTTCTTATAAAATGTTTGTTGTTGTGAAGTACCATACAGTTGATTCCAACTCACAGCGACCTGCATAGGTTTCCGAGGAGAAGCTGGTGGGTTTGAACTGCCAACCTTGTGGTTCGCAGTCCAATGCTGATTCCACAGTGCTACACCAGAAGTCCGTGGAATGTTTAGGGTGTTTTAATTTTAGGCTATTTAAAATACTACTGCTCCTTTGATACAGTTACTTGATTTCTAGGAACATTCCTTACAGCACCCTTGAGCATGAGGTGAGGAGTAAGGGATCTAAGGTACATTGTAACTGTCTATCCAAGTAACAAGGAGCTCTGGTAGTGTAATGGTTACGTGTCAGGCTGCCAACCTCAAGGTCAGCAGTTCGAAACTACCAGGTTCCATGGGAGAAAGCTAAGGCTTTCTACTCCCATAAAGATTTACAGCCTTAGAAACCCTGTACAGGGTTGCAATGAGTCAGAACCGACTCCACGGCACATAACAACCGCCACCACCACCCAAGTAACAGCATTATTGTCAGGACATATGAACATTCCATATCTTTCTAGATGGTTCCTTCCTAGGTCTGCACTTGGTAAAGAATTTGATGGGGAGTGGTTGTAGGGTGGGCCTTCTGGTCATTGACCACACTCCTGGCCTCAGCTGCTGAATAACACACCGGAAATGTTAACGGCAGGAAGACCCTGAGCAGCAGCGCCTCAATGAGCTCTAATCCAGCCAAAGGGGCCAGGAAGCGAACAGTCTGGAAAAGATGTCTTCTGGTGGCTTAAGGTTTGAATATCTGCAGCTGACCTCAGAGGGCTGATGGACGAGGAAGGAGCGGACATGTTCTAGGTGCAGGGCCAAGAAAAGGGGTGGAGTTGCAAGGGGATAACTTCAGTTCAGAAAACACTTTCTAATATTAGAACTTGTACAATGGAGGTACCAGCTCAGGACTGTCCATGGGCCATCTCTCTGAAGCCTCACAAGAACTCTGCAGGGTTGGTTCTGTCATCTGTCCTCATCCTACAGATGAGGAACCTGGATGATTTAAGCAAGATCACACAGCTTCTCACAGCAGGGCAGAAAGTGGATCTCAAGTATGTCCAACATCAAGAGCCTACATCTGTGACCCCTGCTATAGAACAATGCACTGGACCAGAAGGTCAGTTTGATTGATCCACAATCAAGTCACATGGAAACAGCAGTGAAGACATTAAAGAATTTGTTGCATTGCACAAATCTGCTACAAAAAGACAATTTAAATTGGTAAAAAGCAAAGATGTCACTTTGAGGACTAAGATGCACCTGACCCAAACCATGGTATTTACAATCGCCTTATAAACATGTGAATGCTGGATGATAAATAAGGTTGAAGAATTAATGCATTTGAATTATTGTGTTGGTGAAAAATACTGATTTTACCATAGTCTGCCAGTAAAACAAACAAATCTGTCTGGGAAGAAGTACAGCCAGAATGCTCCTTAGAAGTCAGGATGGCCAGACTTCCTCATGTTTTTTGGACATGTTATCAGGTGGGATTAGTCCCTGGAGGACATCATGCTTGGTAAAGTGAAGGGGCAGTGAGAAAGAGGAAGGCCCCCATGAGATGGATTGACACAATGGCAGCAGCTATGCTTGTGAAGCAGGACTTCCCTATGGTAGGAACTGACTCGACAGCACCTACTAGTAATAACACTAGCTTGTCATCCCTAAGCTGTTGCCTTTTCAACCATTGTCTTTGCACTGTGCTCTGATGTGGTTAAGTGCTGTTGAGATGGTTTCCAATCATAGTGACCCTATATAGTTTCCAAGGAGTCCTCATCTGTAAAGCAGGAATAGTAAATGTTTGGCTACATGGAACCATGCCCCACCCCTGGGAGAGACACTGGATCAAAGTTCAACCTGACCTCCCCCAGCACAATGCCACCTGACTAGAGACCCTCCAGTTTCCAACTCTGCAGCCTGCCACAAGCAATTCCATTTCACCTGCTTTCCCACAAGATGCACATTATCTAAGCAAACGGTTTAAAGAAATTCAGAAACCGGAAATCACAGACTCAGGGAACCCAAACACATCCGAGTGGACCCTGGGGTGGGTCTCAGCTCTCCGCTCAGCAAGTCTTGCTGAGCCTCTGGTCCCACATGAGAGCGGACCTATTGCATGTGCCTGGCCAGGTGTGCACAGTAGTTCTGCCCGTGAACAGCCTGAGTGCCTCCACCTGCCAGCTCCTCCCGTGTCCAGAGCCTTTGGCCAAACCCCACCAGTATCTGCAAGACTGTCCCAGACTCCGTCCTCAGTCATTTCTTCCTTCCTAGGTGGGTAAAGAACTAATTCTAAAGTTCCACAATAGTTGATTCCTACTTTTCAGAGTATCCATCACCAAGACTCATGGATCAGTCTCCCTATTTATCGGTAGAGGAAAGTGAGGCTCAGGGAAGTTAAGGATTTTGTCTGAAACCACTTTGTGCTGAATCCAGACCCCAAGAGGCCAAATCCAGGACTCTCGGAGATCTTCGTTTGTTCTCCCCTCTTCTTCCCCTGCAGCCTCATCATCTAACCTACACCCTAGCACCAGCCCCCTATCTCCCAACCCCCACCCCACCCCCTGGCTCAGCATGTTTGGGGACATAAGGGCAGTGTCCAGGGAAGGAAGGACTTGCTTCCCAGAAGCAACAGAGCAGCAGATGGTTTGGGCAGCTGGTCTTTGGAACCTCACAGCTATAGAAAGCAAAAAATCCCACTAGGGCCCAGGGCCAGTTTTCCTGGCACTTGGAGCATCTTAGTACAGACTGTGGACAGACTAGTGCCCCATCAATGCTGCTGCCCAGGAGGCAAGATGGCTCTGCTGACTGTGGGGCTAGGGACAGTTCAGCCTGGGCTGTGGGTGGGATGGGGAGGCGGCACTCGTGGCCCACATGTGGGTCAGACCAACCGGACCCTGTTCACAGAACCTGGGCCTCAGCCAGGTATTCATAGCAACAGAGGGGCTCTTTGCCTTTCTGAGCTCACTAAGTGGGGAGTTGTTGTTAATTACCATGGAATCAGTTCCGACTCATAGCGACCCTGTACAGGATTTCCATGGCTATAAATCTTAACGGGAGCAGAAAGCCTCATCTTTCGCCCACAGAACAACTAGTTTTGAACTGCTGACCTTGTGGTTCACAGCCCGATTCATAACCACTACGCTACCAGAGCTCCTTAAGAGGGGAGTAGTTAGAGTGAAATTAAAATATATCTTTTTAGGGAAATTGAAAAACTCAACTTTTCTTCAAGAAAGCTATTCCATGAGGATAATGCAGGCTGCCCACATGTAGCACTGTCTGGATGTGCTCCCTCCCACATGCCTCAAACCAGAAAACCAAGCTACTTACCATTGTGTTGCCTCTGCTTCATGGTGACTCCATGTGTCAGAATTAAACTGCTCCACAGTGGTCCGGTGGCTGGTCTTTGAAAGTAAATTGCTAGGGCTTTCACCTTTCAGGTAGCAGTAGAGCACGACATTTGCACTACTCAGGACCACATAAAAGGCAGAACTTCTGTTAGGCATTTTTAAATGGTCACTGCATTCTCATTGCGGAGTTAATTAAGAAATTATAGTGCTTCTGCCCACTCAAAAAAAAAAACAAAAAACCATACTACTAAGCATTCTTTTTCTCTTGCCATTTGCAACCATGGCTACCAGGTATGGAGGTCCTTGGCTGCACCAAGCACTCTGCAGGCTGACACTGCCTCTGATGATCACTGACCTCCACCAGTCCTGGATCCCCTTGAAGGGACCTGAATTCTGGAGAGTCAGGAGACAATTGAGAACACTAAAGGAAAGAGCTAGGACTTCCTTTGGCTCCGAAGCCTAGCACATTCCAGGTGTTTGTATTTGTGGGATGAATAAGAGGCAGGTGCTGATAAAGCTCCACAGCCATTTCTCATCTATAATGTGGGTCTAGTAGCTTCTGGCTCTTTCTTCAAGTCAGGGCCAGGTGGAAGTGATAGTGTCAACGTGGAGCCTCTCAGTTGCTGACAGGGCACTGAGGGTTTCTGGTGCAGCAGAGGTGAAGGGCAGGGTAACTCAAGACCTGCTTCCCTCAGAATGGTGTCTGATTGGGGAGCGCTATCTTAGCTGGTTGTGTCTATAAGGGGCAGGGTGGTGGGAAAGCATCTGGAGGGGAAGCTGGACTTGGGCGAATATAGCTGGGCCATCCCAGGAAGCACAGGGTATACAGCAGTGGCTCCCAGGGGCCAGAGGGAGCCCTGTGCAAGATTGTGACTGTTGCTATTTCAGACAGGAATTCCAGGCTTGGACAGGAGTGAAGCCCTCAAGAGCCACAAAGGTGAAACCAGCCACGGTCATCACCACCCACAGCTCTGGATGGGACAGTGGCCCTGGGACCAGCTTCCAGGTCAGGCTGAAGTGGTGCTACAAGACGAGGGAGCATGGATGTAGAAGCAGAGGCATTGTCCCGTTTGGAGACGAGGAAGCAGATGTTGACAGTGCAAAATGGCAGGGTGGCCGGGAGAGCAGTATCTAAGTACCCAACCAATCACCCCTCAAGTTACAGAAAACTTCTCATCAGTCAGGGGGTTCCCTCCCAAATAAAAATCTCAGCCTTGGTAACCAGTGAGTCCTTCAGTACTAAGCACTTGTGTAAGACATGGGAGGAGGTGGTGGTCAGCTCAGATTCCTGATTCCACCCCAGCAGGAGGGAAGGCCCAGGTGCTCTATGTGACCCTGCCCATTATGGGTTTTCCCTTGCTGACCCTCAGGTTGGGAGTTTCAGCTCCTGGAGGAGGGATACTTTCCCCAGTGATGGTGGGGGTGGGGGAAAGGATAGGTTGGTGGGTGGTGGTCGTGTGTGTGTCTGTCTTTGGAGGGAGTTGAGGAAAAGGCCACTGACCACATCTCATTTTTCAGGTCCCAGAGGTGAGGAAGAAGTTCACTCCCAACCCCTCAGCCATTTTCCAGGCTCCAGCTCCTCGGATCCTCAATGTGTGACTGGCCATGCCTTGGAGGGCAGCAGCTGTGGCTTTCTCAGGCCACCTACAGGGGACAGGGAACTAACTACCAGGCTCACTACTACGACTCCTATCACAGCTGCCCCTGGGCTGTGAACTTCAGACGTTTTTAAAATAGCCCCTTTGGGCCCTTCTTCAGTTTTTAAATCTGAAGAACATGGTGCCAGCCTTAGAGTACTTGAACATCAATTTTGTTGTGACCTGAATTGGCCCATGGGGGCTGAATAATATGGACTTAACAGGTCCTTGAAAGAACCGGTAATGTGCACTCGTAGCTGTTTCCCCAAGGTGCATGATGATTTTACTAATTTTATAAACTATGGTAATCCAAGGTGATGTCCTTGGCATTCCTACAAACGGCTCTACACTGTAGAAGAAACTCAGGGTTTCCCCTGCATGTGACTCAAGGTGAAGAGCCAGGAAGAGGTTTCCAACAGAACGTTAGTCATAGGGATCCAATTTCAATGACATCATTTATGGCCAGGATGATCCTTTTTCTAACAGTCTTTTGGGATGAGTGCCTAAAGCACTAAATAGATGAATGGCATCTTGTTTCTAGTAACTGGGCCCCTACATTTTAGTTTTAATTTGTTTCTTCTCCTCTAACATATCATCACACTAAGATTGGGCACGTGTTTTCTGGAAGGTGGACTCTGCCACAGTTCCTGAAAGACTTTTACAAAAGTCATGTAGCCAACCCTACAGCCTCACCCTACCCTGCTCTCATACCCACAGTGGCAGGAAGCTTAGCAGTTCCTGAGGAGGCTGTTCATTTGTCAAAGCAGATGAAAAGCTCAAGTTTTCTTGCTAAATTTCCAGGTCAACGAGGCTGTTTCCCATACCTACTTATGACCCTGCTTAAAGATTGGAAGGAAAAGCTTGAGACTTTTATGGTTAAAGACACATGAAGACTTCCTTTTGAGTCTTTACTTTTCTCCAGCCCAGTTGGGCTCTATCTGATGTGAGTGATCATCAGACGGGGAAGGACCCCATGCTTCCAGCTCAGGCCACAAAGGGAGCTGCTGCCCTTACAAGGGCCAGCTCTGACAGGCACAGCCCTTCCCGGTCTCCCAGCTGAGGAAGAGCTCCATGAGAGGCTCACTTCACAGGGAAACCCCAACCCACACAAAGGATTCTATTATTTCAGTCTTGAACTGTTTGCATGTTCCATGTTTCTGAGAAGGAATGCCTGCTGAACTTTCTGTGGAAATGAAAAGATGAACCACACAATCTCAGATTTTACTAAAATGCAAAAATGTACTCTCAATTTATTATTTAATTATACCTGAGAGCTTCCTCACACTTGTCTCTTGGTACCAGGGATTGTACTGTGTCATGGTTACTGCCAGTGTCCCTGGGAGCCTAGTGGCTGCAGCGTCCCAACTGGAGCCCAACCTCTGCATTCATGCTTGCACCACCCTCCTCTCCTAGAATTCTAGGGCAGCAAAAGCAGCTTTTATCTTGAGCTCAAACCCTGTCTTCTACACTTACTGTAGGCAATGAGAGTGTCTGCTTTCTCGTCTGTATTTGCTGGCTTGCTAAGGGGCGGACATTTAGAACAGTGCCTGATGCACAGTACATGGCCAGGAAGGCAACGCGGTTCCAGCTGTTCTTTCCTGCCTAAGCACCACCCTCATCAGCTCTGATTCCAGCTGTAGTTTTGGTCTATCTGGAGTGCTCACCCCGTCACCAGACCTTGCCTGTGTCATGCTGCACAGCCCACACCCAGGTGCCATTTCTGCAGTGCTGCAGCTATGGTGAAAACCCTGAGGGAGAACCAAAGGACCCTTTGGGAATGTTATCATGAAACTCATCACCAACAACCCAAGCCCAAACCCTCCTTACCAGGCCTCATTAACTACTAAGGAGAGCTAGGACCTGAAGAAAACACTCCCTTCTCACTCAAAGTTTACTGAGGTCTACTCTGAACCATAAAGTCAATGGTTCGAGTCCACCAGACACTCTGCAGGAGGAAGATGAGGCTTTCTACTCCCGCAAACATCTAGGAAGCCTTCACCACTATACAAGGTCTCTGATTTGGAACCAACTCAACGGCACTTAACAACATGTAATAAGCAACCCAGACAATAGTTCAACGTTATGGTCCCAACCCATTCATTCATATATCTTAGACACAGAAAGAAATGGACTGCAGTATTAACAGTGGTAATTTCGGACAAGGGGGACTACCATTTTTATTTTTTTGTACTTATTGAGTTCTGGTGTGGCACTGTGGGTTAATGTGCTGAACTGAAAAGTCGGTTTGAACTGCAGAATTAGCAGTTCAAATTCACCAGTTGCTACTAGGAAACCCTATCTACACAGGGTTATTGTGAATTGAAACTGACTCTATGGAACTTAACAACATACTCGTTGAAAGGAACCCTGGTGGTACAGTAGTTAAGTATTCAGTTGCTAACCAAAAGATGGGCAGTTCAGATCTCCTATCCACGCCAAGGAAAACAGATGTTTCTATAAAGACTGCAGCCTGTAAACACTCGCTGTTGGAAAGCTCTCCTCTGTCCTACAGTGTCATTGTGAGTTGGAATCAACTCAATGGCAATGGGTTTGGTTTTGGTTGGATACATGCTGTAAGTATATATAGAGTAAGCATTTTTGTACTAATTTCATAAAGAAAAAACCCAATCCAATCTGTTAGCTAATTACAGCATTATTCGGTAACCAAAGCTGCCATCACAACAGGGACTGTTATCAGATGTAATTCAATTACCTCATCATTTAATTCACTAAAGAGACCACCCCCTACACTGGCCCTATGGAAGGGGCAATGATGATCAACGTCATGATGTGCCGTGGAGTCTGTTCTGACTCATAGTGAGGACCCTGTACAGGGTTTCCGAGGCTGTAAACCTTTACGGGAGCAGAAAGCCGTATCTTTCTTCTGCGGAACAACTGGTAGTTTCAAACTGCTGACCTTCAGGTTCGCAGCCCAATTTGTAACCACTACACTGCCAGAGCTCCTTGAGGGCAATGATGAGTGACCAGTAACTGCCCCATCAGCCTGGGGGGCTGGACCAGGCAATCAGGGAGGGGAAAGCTCACCCAGGTCCTCCCAGCCATTGAGCCCCACCTCTGTGGCTTGTGGTGCAGAAAGCCACAAAATGAGACTCCATGCTGCCCAGATGGAAGAACTTCCTCTCAACAGGGTCACACTCAAGGCTCAATATCAACTTGTAACGCCTGCGCAGAGGATCCTGGCAGAGACTTAACTTTCAGAAGACCAGCCCAAGGATATTCCAGTCAAGTCAGCTCCTAAGTACTGACCTTACATGACGTTCTAAGCTACATCCTTGGAACATCACACAATGCCTTCCTGCAGGAATTCTTGCCTTTCTAGCACCAAATCTTTCAATGCCTTTAATTCATATTAAGGGCTGATAAAAAATTGGTCCTTTCTGAAATTTTTCTGGCATTTTTTAGCCATTATAACACAAGGTAGTCAGAGCATAAGGATTTGCAGGAAAAACGCCTTTCAGATCTCAGCTGAGATGAATTTATCTTGCCAGAAAACCCACAATGTTTCTTTGTTTGACAATTAAAAGTTCTTCCTTTGCCTAAGCTTGGAGGAAGCTCTGAGCTCAAATGTGTAGTTTTCCTTAGTCCCACACTGTCAGAAATGACTATTTCCAGGGTCAGTATGGGCCTTCCATTTTTTGTCTTCAGACTTCTGTGCGACTGCAATCTTTTATCTTGTGTGGTTGCAAATTCTTTTTGGAATGAATTTAAATACAAATAAATAGAAACTACCTCTCTCATCCCAGCTCTTTCTTGGCATAATCCAAGAACCATACACCTCAGTATCACTCTTAAAACTCAGAAAAACCCATCACAAATACTAAAAGATTTATTGTAGACGTTTTTTGTTACACAATTATATGTTACACATTATGATACAGTACAATGAGAACATTAAAACACACGGGGTTGTCATTTACTATTTCTTTTGCTAACAGCTAACGTCTTTAGTCCATCACAGCTGTAATAAATGAATCTACTCTCACTGGGATCCAGTTTTCCATCCTGTAGCTCTGTTGCAGTCCACCTCCTGAAGGAATCAATACTCCTGGCCATCTTGCTCAGAGTAGTTCAGACAGTGAATACTTTTTGAGTCTTTACGTCCGAAGCAATTTATTATTAAGTCAGTAGCTATGCACTACTGAACAGATTCCTTCTGCACGTGCAACCCTCATGCATAATAATCAGACTTCTCACCAAGTCACCTCCTGGCCTTGTTTTCCAGACTAACATCTGACTCATCAACACCTGATTTATGTTGCTTACAAAAGTTTCTCTGCCTCTGATTCAAAGGTTTCACATTTTCTTCAAGCAGAGTTAAGAGCAGATTGTTAACTGAGGAAAAATTCTTGTCTTTAGGAAGACTGACGGCAAATAGCTTCAGTGGCGCTGGACACCCCGGAAGGCCCTGGTGACGTGTGTGTCTGAGCACTTGATGGCTCCTTGTCTCTTGGCTCAAGCAGTTCTTTCCCTACCTTTAAGGCACTCACAGGTATTTCCTTACACACTTTTCTTCTTAGGAAACGCTTCCTTGACAGAGAACAGGACACACAGGAATCCACGACAGGAAGAACAATCCCCGCGGAGCCTGCCCAGGGGGCTGCTCACTCGTGGCCACTCAATACGGACTTAACAGCAAAAGTTCCTACAGACAGGCACTCAAAGCTGTACGAGTCTGCAAAGTGCTCGGGATCTGTGGACATTGCCTGTGACTAAGAAGCTGAGAAGCTGTTGGTGAGAGTTAAACCTTTCACTCACCTGGGCTGGGATCTGTAGCCCCAACTTTGCTCAGAGACTGGCTGCAGTGATGATGCTCTGTGCTCCATGAAAACAGAATCCGGTCAGTTTGCAGCCTGTCCACCAAGCCTTTGTGGTTTTGTTTGGCATCACTTCTTCTCACAGCTGCCTCATGTGGGCTCAGTGCAGACTCTTCAGAGCAAGTGCAGCCTGGATCAAAGAGC
Organism: Chrysochloris asiatica; assembly: GCF_000296735.1. Taxonomy (NCBI): domain Eukaryota; kingdom Metazoa; phylum Chordata; class Mammalia; order Afrosoricida; family Chrysochloridae; genus Chrysochloris; species Chrysochloris asiatica. Next base: position 4,867,635 of record NW_006408653.1, read on the forward strand.
CACTGGCTGAGTGCTGAAACCTAATCCATCTTCAGATGCTAACAGAGTCAACTGTTGAGGCTGTCAGGAACTCCAGACCACAGAATAGGTGAAATCTCTAGCACCTCAGCCTCCCTGGAGGCCGCCAGAGGGGAGGAGGGTACCTGGTCCACACAGCCCGCCCAGCAATGCGATCCTCTCACGGAACCTTTACGGAAAGTGCACCGGTGCAAGCCAACAGAGCATGTATCCACTTCACCACATCCTTCTGTCCTAAAGGGATTTAACCTGGGCTGTGAACTGGTGTTAAACTGGATTAGGCAGATGCAGTGGTTTGGCACCCCTGATGCTCTAGGTACAGAAAATTGCTTCATTCCCCACACTGAAGAGTCATCACTGTTCACGGGCTTTGGGTAGCGTCAAAGCCAGCTTTTCTGGGGCATCTTCATTCTGTTCACTGATCGTCATTCAATATCCCCATATGTTTGTTGGTAAGGAAGTCCAGGAAAGGACTGTTGCAAATGGCCTGGTGAATATTACTCACTGTGATTTCTTTGGGAATCCTGGACCAAAAACAAAGGGTGTTATCAGGTATCACTCTATGAAGCATCTAATAATTTCATCAGGCTACCAACGGATCACCTATCACACAAATCCCACTACAAGAAACAATGATGGATGGCAAGGCACGGCTTGCAGTCACTTAGGAAAGGGGTAGGTGGCCGAGTGCCTTCTCTCTCTTAAGGTCCTTTAAGACGCGGGCTGCTCACAATCACAGCCATCCCTGCTCAGAGCTCAGGTATGACTGCCCAGTCACAGGCATGAGAAAGCTTCAAGCATTGGCTGAATGGTTGGGAAAGACTGGGGACAGAGAAAAGTAGTAAAGTGGATAGAAGAACAGAATGGAATCTTTGCAATTTATTCTTAGCAGACAGAAAGCTGAGTCAAGACACCACAGAGCTCTGAGGCCAGATTTCCTGTCTGGAAAGCCGGGCAGGGAATTATGTGATGTTGCATGTGTCAAGAGAGCACCCCAGCCCCAAGACAGTCTGCTTACTCCTGGATCGCAAGCAGGACAAAAGCACACCACTTTCTCCACTGCCTTGTTCCTTACAGATGGCTTCTATGCAGCCTGATGTACTGTGTTGCTGAGACTCACTTCATATTCCTGACTTAGGCCTCTGCGTGTCTTTAGGTACTTTGAGAACATTTTATAAATTTATGACAGCCCTAACCGGAATGGGATAAAATAGTATGTTTCCTCTGAATGAAACGCCAGGATATGTAACAAAGCCCTCCCTACCATTCTTCCAGGGCCTGTGTAAAGAGCAAACTTCAGTGTCCCAAACAATTTTAATCAGTAAGCAACAAAGAATAATAAGTGGTTAAGTCCTGGGCTTTAGAGCCAATGAGACCTGGGTTTGAATCTAGGTTTTAATGTGTATTTGCTAGAAAAACCAGGTGAAATTACCTTCTACAATCCGGTTTCTTGATTTGTAAAAAGGGAATAGTTGTTCAGCAACAATACAGTGAAACCTGTGAAAGGCAGAACCTGTACAAGGCAGAGAAATCTGTCAAAGAAAGAAAACTAAATTATTTTTCACTAGCAGTTATAGAAAAGTAGTAAGACTGCACTGGGTCCAAGGTGGAAAACTTCTGAGACCCTGAAAAGCAAAGCAGTCTGGCTTCCACAGGTTTCACTGTATGTAAGTCTGGCCCCAATGTCTGACACATAATGGGCACTGTTGTTTCTCTGCATTCCAGGCAGTTGGTATTTTTGTTAATTTAACCCTGTAACAGAAAAGTCTATAGGTGTCCATGGAATAGTGACTAGGAATATACAGATCTCCAGGCAAAGTTGTGCGTTTACAATGAAGATAATCTCCCAAAGAGACAATCTCGTCTCTTATTGATTGAAGTATAAAGCATCTTAGGAAGTATCTGTAAGCCTGACCCAGTGACTAATAGTTAACGGTACCTGTTGTGAGATGCTGTCTGGTATCCAACAGCCAAAGCCTGTCTCAGGATATCACTCACCAGCTGCTCTGTAGCCTACAACACAGGATGCAGTTATTCTGGTGAAAAGAAGGGGTGTATCTGACCCCACCCCTCACCCCAAACTTGAAACAAACCAAAAAAAAAAAAAACAAGTAAAAACCAAAGGTCTGAAAAACAAACCATGAATGATAGAGGTCACGATTCTGAGAAATGATGATGAGGGTAATTTTCATCAAGTACTGTTTTAGGGAAAAGAGTGAGTGTTGCTGTGAGGTGTAGACTGTGACTGCAGGGTCCACGTGGACAGGTCTAGGGCACACAGGGCAGGGAAGCTGGCCAGTGAGCTCCCTGCTCAGGGACAGGGCTGCTGTGTTTCTCTGTCACCCCGAACACTTTACAGAAGTACTTAAATTGGCAGTCTTTACAGGGATAGCACAAAAACTCGCGTAGCTGCTTCAACCTTCAGATGACATTAACGTTATTTAACAACCAGAAGGAAAGAGAGAAAGAACTACGTCTAAGAGGAAAAGTTTGAAAACATGCCATCTGTCCCTTCTCCACAGAACACTGCCAGGTCTGATCGTCCTATAGGCTGGCACTCTGCTGGCAGCATGCACCCACCTTTAAAATCATGTCCTCAACCACTGACGCATACACGTTCCTATGGAGCGCCACAGGCTGCAGGGTGATCCCAATCTGGAACAGCAGGAAAAAAAAAAAAAAAAAAGCAGCTCTTTGTTCTTATTTCTACACTGAAAACACTTCCTCTCTAAACAAGCATCCCTCTGATCCCAAAGAGATATCTTACTGGAAGAATGGCTCTACGAAATTCTGGACAAACTCATGGGGAAGCATCACAGAATAAAACAACTAGGCTATTGCAGCTACTTTTCCATTTTCTGGCTGAATGATAAAAATGCTATCATAATCCTGTTTCACTCCTCAGTCTCTTTCATGGGAGAACATGGTCAGGATTTGTCTTGAATTCTGACAATGGAATCCCTTGATATTTGGGAACCTTGAAATCAGATCCTAAGGCCATTTGCAAAAGGTAAAGAGATGTTTGGAAACAGCATCTTGCCCCATTTTCCATTTCCTGCTACAAGTGAAAACAGTGTCTTTCACTTTGGGTGCTGAGAAGCCGTGAATTTTCATTAGGGGTAGATAAACAACTGTCTCCTGTACAAGAAGGGTGATGTGTGCCTCATATACACCACAAAGATCCAGAACAGGTCACCCTCTGAAGGGTAGCTTGAGAACATGATGACATGTCTTGTGAGAAAGGGTTGTTTCTCCTGAGGCAGATGAGAAAATGAGGTAATAAGTAAAAACCCCCTCTATCTAGTTGCCTTTGCTCTAATTCCATGCTCAAAAAGCATCATTTTCACCTGTAGTATAAAGTTTTGCCCAAGGGCCCTGATATAGGCAAGTGAGTGTTCAGAGAGCTACTGAAATTTAACAGGCAGAAGTAAACTATACATTTCCAGCCCAGAAAAATCTGGGACAAACGTTGATAATGTAGTCTGTGAACATCTCACATGTTTATGCTCTATCACCACAACAAGCCAGCCATAGTCCCCTACCTTCTGTGTGACATCACCAATAAATTCAGATGCTGGTGTTGGCGGCAAGTAGAATTTCATTTCTTCCTGTTTCTCTTCCTGTTCTTTTTTGATGCTTATCTTTAATGGCTCTGACAGGTTGAGAACATCCACCTCCTCCTCATTCTCTGGTTCTCGTTTCTGAAACTGCTGAAGGTCCTCCAGTTTCCGACAGAGGTTGTCAGCAGAGGAGAATGAGGATGGGCACTCTAAAGGAGAGGAAATCATGCTCATGACATCTGTGGGGGTAAAATAAAAGGACCTGCAGCCTCCCGAAAATCAATGGTCTGAGGGTCGGAGCGCAAGGGTGAGGAGTATTAAGGGAGCTAACCTGCTTCCCAATTCTAAAATTCTATGAATTTGTAGTTATGAGAAGCAGTAATTCATGAAGGAAAAAGCACAGAGGGAAGCATTTTGCATTAAGATACATGTGATGTAACTGCAATCCGAGACTAAACAGATGGTACATAATTTTAACTCCTGCTACTAAAATCTAGGCCATCCCCTCACCAACCAAGTACCAAGTAACAACTAAACTGTTTCCGCGCCCCCATATTTAAAAAGTAATCTTTCTTATTATAAAGATCGTCCGAAACTTCAGCCCTAAGAGGTGAGTTCTGTTCCCCCATTAGTGTAGACCGTGTACTTAGACATTAATCAGCAGACTCATACAAACCTAACAGAGTCTTAGTGCTTCAGAGTGCTGGGAATCTCTGAGCTCCTTACCATTTCATTTTAGGGATGACTAGTGAAATTCAAACCAACACATGATGGGCGCCTAGCAAGGCTAGATCATCCAACTCCTGACCTTTTGTGTGTTATCGACGAGGCTCTCACAAATTAAGCAGTTACATGAAGAGAACACATACTACCAGTGAAACAAGGAACTGATTGATCAGTCTGTTCTCCAAAGACTTTGGATATAAGAGGGAAGATCAGACAAACTCTCAAGGTATGCACATTAAGTGCTACAGGAGATCAGAGAAGGGAGAAGCTACCCAGGGCAGAGCTCTCAGGAAAGCTTCATGGAGAATGAGGGATGTGTGCTAGTTCCAAGGACCCTATGGTGCTCCAAGTTCCCTCACACTGCGATGCACAGCGTCTCTTTTTCCATATAAATGAGGGTTAGCTAGAACACCCTGCTTTCTATTTAAGATGAAACTCAAAACGCTTCTTCCCCCCAAATATCCTTTTATGCCATTCCCTATTCTTTTGGTAAAATACTGGATGATGCAAAAAGCATCAAAAAAAGATGCAAAGAATGCAGAGTCACTGTACCAAAGAGAAATGGGCGATGCTCAACTACTTCCAGAGTAGCATAAGATTAAGAGAGCCAATGGTACTAAAGGAAGAAGTCCAACATGCACTCAAGGCATTGGCAAAGAAAGAGGATTGAAATCTTTCAACAAACTGATGCAGCACTGGCACTCATCTGTGCCAAGAAATTTGGAAGACAACTATCTGTCCAACTTATTGGAAAAGATCCATATGTGTGCCCATTCCAAAGAGAGGTGACTCAATGGAATGCGGAAATCATTGAACAATATCATTACTATCATATACAAGAAAAATTTTGCTTAAGGTGAAAAACGGCTGTAGCAATACATTGACAACTACCAGATTTTCAAGTCGGATTCAGAAAAGGCAGCAGTATGAGGGATATAATTGCTGACATCAGATGGATCTTGGATGAAAGCAAGAGAATACCAGAAAGATGTTTACCTATGCTTTACTGACTCTGCAAAGGCTCTTCTTGTGTGTGTGGAATCAAGACAAATGATGGGAAACACTGTAGAGAATGAGTATTCCAGAACACTTAATTGTGCTCATGAGCAACCTGTACATGGACCAAGAGGCAGTCATTCAAACAGAACAAGGGGACACTGAATGGTTGAAAATAAGGTAAGGTCTATATACCACGGTTGTATTCTTTCACCATACTTATTCAATCTGTATGCTGAGGAAATTACGTGAGAAACTGGATTATATGAAAAAAATGTGGCATCAAGATTGGAGAAAGATTTATTAACAACTTGCAATATACAGATGATACAATCTTGTTCACTGAAAGTGAAGAGGTTTAAAATATGGATGAAGATCAAAGAACACACCCTTCAGTATAAGTTGTACCTCAGTATAAGTACCTTCAGTATAAGTTGTAAAGAAAACACCACTGGACCAATAAGTAATATCATGATAAATGGAGATATGAGTGAAGTTATCAAAAGTCTTCGTTTTGGTTGGACCCACCATCAACACTCATGGAAGCATCAGTCAAGAAATCAAATTGTGTATTGCATTAGGCAAATCTGCTACACAAGAACTCTTTAAAGTGTTCAAGAGCAAAGATATCAGTTTGAGGACTAAAGTGTGCCTGACCCAAGCCATGGTATTTTCAATCGCCTCATGAACTTGTGAATGTTGGACAATGAATAAGGAAGGCTGTAGAAGGACTGATACATTTGATTAACAGTGTTGGAGGAGAATGTTTATAGTACCATGAGCTGCCAGAAGAACAAACAAATCTGTATTGAAAGAAGTACAAGAACACACACTCTTTAGAAGCCAAGATAGCCAGACTTCATCTTTCATACCAGTCCCTGGAGAAGGACATCTTGCTTGGTCAAGTGGAGGAACAGCAAAAAAGGAGACCCCCAATGAGATGGACTGGCACAATGGCAGCAACAATGGGCTCAAGCATAGAAGCAATTGTGAGGATGGCGCAGGACCAGGCAGTGTTTTGTTCAGTTGTACATAAGAGTTGCTATGAGTTGGAACCAACTCAACAGCAGTTAACAACTAGTTCTGCTACCACACAATAGTTTATGTCCCTGTTATAAAACACTCAACTCATTTCACTAGTTGTTTATATCTGTTGACTCCAATACTGGGCCACATGTTTCCTAGCTAGGTGTTGGAGATTAAATAGACAGTCCCCAACTTCAAAGAGGTGAGGCAAGACTTGTATTGGGCAGTGGGGGGGCTCATAAGGTCACAAGGGAAGGAATAGGCACTTTTATCTGAGGGCAAGAAGTGGGTTGGAACAGAAAATGATGTGAGGAGGGGCGTCCAGAATGAACACATGTGCATGTGCCTGTGGGATGGCAGTCTGGAGCATGACTGGCTGGGGCACAATATGAATAAAGCTTGAAACCTTGGGGCACAGACAGAGAGACAGTTCGTGGGGTTAGAGGGCATGGCAACAGGTAACCACAGGCTCTTTTGAGTCCTCTCAGGCCCCCTTACCCAGCTAAAGTGAAGAACACAGCAAACCGCAGGGGTTAAGGCGATCTAAGAACTGTGAATGCTGAAGTGATGTTAGTGTCCTCAACAGACACAGCCTCTCAGTTGTCCAGGAGGCTCCGCGCAGCTTTACTGACGGTTACCTGGTTCACTGTCGATCTGGGTCAGCACATCTTCAATAGTGTCTCCATCATTCCGTAGGCTCTCAGGGTCAGGAGGTGTGTAGCCATGGCAGCGACACCAGTGAGCAATGTGCTTGGTTTTCAGGGGCGTCAGGTGATGAAATCTTGAATTCCGCTCCAGTATTTCTTGTAAGACTTTTCGTATTGTCATTGCTCTTTGCCACTTGAAAAAACAAATTTGAACCATAATCAAATCCTTCAAATTAATAGCAGTATATGCTGAGACAAATGACTCACTTGCTAACTTGATACAATAATTTCTTTTTTTAAAGAAAAAAGAATCAGTGGTAATCCTGTTTGTTTTTCCCTCCTCTTTGTAAAAAAACCAGGTTTACTGGTCCTTAATGCTTATTAATGGGAGAAAGTTGAGGCTGTCTGTTCCCGGGAAGATTCAAAGCTTCAGAAACCCCTGTATATACAGGGTCGGACCCGACTTGATGGCACTTAACAACAATGCTTATTATAAGCAAACCTGAATTACCTAGAACTGGCCTAAGAAATTTTCAATCTCTACTTGCCTACCCTTCCACCCCAACTTCCTCCAAGCATAGACTTTCTCAGTTCCCCAAACATGCATTTCTATGTGTTTTTTTCACTTATGACCCCACTGTAACTGACGTAGTAGCTGGCACACCGTAAAACACTCAATAAATACTTGAATTAATTTTAATTTTTGAGTTTAACAAAAATTTTAGAAAATAGTTGTACCAATGCGGGAAAATAAAGTTTGCCTTTGAACACTAGCTATACATTTTTGAAAAATGAGATTTTTAACTGAGAAAAGTTCTGTGATTATTATCATACTGAAAAAATTATGAATATGCTACAAATTTTATCACTGTTCAAGGAGGCAGTCCAGATGGTACAACAGCTAAGCACTTGGTTGCTAACTGAAAGGTTTACAGTTTGAATTCGTCTAGCATCTCCACAGGAGAAAGACCTGGGCTCCGCTTCCATAAAGAAACTCCATGGGGAAATTCACTCTATGTCACATGGGGTCTTTTCAGCTATGAGCTGGAAGCAATTTGATGGTACCTAACAAAGAAGAGGCAGCTAGAAGACACATGTATTTCAGAGCTTTTCTCCCCACAGGCTGTCAGTAGTACACAGGATTACCTCAGCAGCTCTCCGTTTTCCTATGTTCCAGCCATAGTACTGCTCCACAGACTTTGCAGAAAAACAGCTGGCTTCTTCACCTGGAATGCACAGACCCAACAAACTCTGAATAAGAAGTTATGATTCAAACCAAATCTTATTTGCTGGAGGTATGTGTAATATTCATCTTTATTGGATACTTGTATGCCTCTTATTGGGCAAGTTCAAACACACCATCACAGAACGAATAAGTCAATTTCTCTGGTAGAGAGAGGTAACGTACTGCCATGAAGCTATTAAAATAAGGGAAGATGGCACTGCATGAGGAGCCAGAACACCAGGCACCTGGCCCTGGCCTGGCCGTTAGCTGCCTTAATGGCCTGGGGCCATAGCACCTCTTTGGGCTTCAGTTTTCTTATCTGTAAAATGAGAAAATGGGGAAGAAGTGTCTGCTGTTCCATCCAGCTCTTAGATTCTGTATTTGCAGCAAAATATAAAAGAAGAAAATAGGCGGGGCTTGATAGCAGCTAGGGTGGAGGTGCAGTGAAGTTCACTGTCAGCCATACCACAGAATACCAGGCAAAGCAGATCCAGGGCAGAGCTACAAAACTCGGAACCACAGAGATAGGAGTATTTTAAAAGTCTGAAGGTTTATAGCTAGTGGAACTTGAAGCTGAAGTAAGAAACTGTATACTTTTGAATCTGCCAGGCTCAGAGGCCCAGAGCCGACATCTTGGGCAAGAACAAATGGGGAAGCAGAAATACCATGAAAAAATGCCACGGGAACCTTGGAGCAAGGGGGACAATATGCTTTGTCAGTTTTGCTTTGTTCTGATTTTCTTTTATTTTTTTGTACCTGGTCATTGCCCCACACACAAACACACACACACTGTTTGCACACCTCCATTCTGATGACTAGAGGGGGGTGTCTGAGCAAGTGGACACCACCCACTCTCACCACTGGTGGGTTCTTCTGCCATGCATGCACACGGATATACTCAGCCTAAGAGCTAGCCCCGATTTTTTTTTTTTAAATACAGGAAAGGCCTGGACAGGGCTGTAGAGAGGGAAAGAGAGCTTAAAAACAAAACAGGCCGGAAATTACATTGGAGCCGGAGGTATAGCATAACAACCAACAGGAGCATCTTGAAATCTCTCAGGCAGCTTTGAAAGCAAGAAGTTGAAGAGACAACATTAAAGTCATACTCCTATTAGGCTACAGATTTTTTTTTTCCTTCTCTCCCTCCTCCCTTTTCTGTGATTATAGACTGTAGTATTCAGTCTAGTTTTGGTTTGTTGTTTGGTTTGTTTTTTTTGTGTGTGTGCTGGTGCTGTTTTTCTGTTTGATGCTCCCACTTACACCTTTTGGGGGACTCTTTCACTCCCTGTATTACCCAGTAAAGTCAGCAACTGCTGCCATATAGTCAAGCTACAATCAAACTTATAAAACACCAAAACCCAGGCAAGACCCAATATCAACTGCCATATACCAGGGAGGCAGACAACATCTGTGAAAGTTACTCTGAGTTAAGCAATAAGAAGAGTGAAAAGAGAAGCCCACATCCTGATCACATCTACCTGGAGGCAATCAGAAAGCATAAAAAAATAACCAAAACACATACTCAATTAAGTACTAAGGCCACAGATAAACACTAAACATATCTAAGAAGCAAAAGTAGATGACCATATCAGTGCATGTCCAGAAACAAGATAAAATGTCTGAGACAAATGATCTAGAGGTAGACCAGGACTCCATTCTGAAAGGAGGGCAGGCCTTGAAAATGCCTGAGAAAGAATTCAGAAAAATGATTGGAAAATGTTTCAAAACACTTTACAATGGAGTTGAGAAAAACAAGTAAGAAGTCAGGAAAGTGCTACAGGAACAATCAAATAAGATAAATACAGCATTGTAAATAATTCAAAACCTGCAGAAAGAGGTCCAAACGATCAATAATAGAATATCAGAAATAGACAATATTCTGAAAGGGCAAAGGAGATGGAAGGCAGAACCAGTGAGCTGGAAGACAAATCTCTCAATACCACTAAGATAGAAGAACAAACAGAAAAAAAGAATTAAAAAAATCTAAAGATTTAACATTCATGTTGGACAACATGAAGAGGAATAATTTAAGAATCACTGGCATTCCAGAACAAGAAGAATCACACAAGTCCACAGAGGAAATAGTTGAAGAACTGCTGAAAGAAAATTTCCCTAACATCCTGCAAAGTGAAAAGATAAACATTCAGGAAGCTCAACGAACCCCAGGAAAGATAGAATCCCCGCCCCCCCGCAAAAAAAATTACTGAGACATATCGTAATCAAGCTCTCCAAAATCAAAGATAAGGAGACACTCCTGAAAGCAGCTAGGAAAAATGGAAGTGTTACATACAAAGGCAAGCAAGTCAGATTAAGCTTGGATCTCTCAGCAGAAACCATGCAAGCAAGAAGGCAATGAAGATACATATATAAAACCCTGAAAGAAAAATACTGCCAACCAAGAATCCTTTATCCAGAAAAGTTATCAATCAAATACAATGGTATAATCAAAACATTCCAGGATAAACAGAAGCTAAGGGATTTTACCAAAGTCAACCCTGCGCTACAGAACATCCTAAAGGGAGTTCTGTGGACTGAAAAACAACAAGAAAAGACAACAACCAGAGATTGCCATACGTGGCATCACCTCCCAGAATTGAATCGACAGATGGAAGAGTCGAGAAAAGAACAAAACTATATAAGAACAAAGAGAATCTGGGAGGTCAGTCTGAGATCAAAACAATTACAATGTAAAAGAAGGTAAACACATAGGAACAGAGACCCAGATGGTGAGAAGGTCAGGTAGATTACAGGATAAAACAGACTGCACTAAATGGAGAGAAAAATTAACGGACTGTAAGGCAACCTCAAAGAAAATTAACACTTCACAACATATCAAGGAAATGAAAATCCAAAAACATGGAAACATTAAAACTATGAGGAAACTCACAAGAACACAATAAGCACAAACTCAACAAAGGAAGACACACAGAACAAAGAAAGCAGCAACAACACAAAAACAAACAAACATAATGGCAGCAATTAATCCATACCTATCAATAATCCATATACTGAATATAAACAGATTAAATTCACCTGTTAAGAGACGGAGGGTGGCAGAATGGATAAGAAAACAAGATCCTTCAATATGCTGTCTGCAAGAGACACATCTCACACACACAGACAAAAACAGATTAAAAGTCAAAGGATGGAAAAAATATACCAAGCTAATTGCAATAAAAAGCAAACAGGAGTGGCAGTACTAATCTCTGATAAAATAAACTTTAACGCAAAAACCAGCATAATAGATAAAGAAGAACATTGTTTCTAAAATACATAGGAAACTACAACACCTCTACAAGAAAAAGACAAATAACCCAATTAAAAAATGGGGACAGGACGTGAACAGACACTTCACCATGGAGGAGATACGACCAACCAACAAACATTATGAAGAAACCCTGTACAGGGTTTCTGACGCTTTAAATCTTTACACTAGCAGAATGCCGCGTCTTTCTCCCGCAGAACAGCTGGTAGTTTTGAACTGCTGACCTTGTGATTCGCAGCCCGATTAGTAACCACTACACTACCAGAGCTCCTATCACTAGCCATTAGAGAGATGCAAATCAAAACAACAATGAGGTATCATGTCACACCAGCAATAACAGCAAAGATCAAAAAAAAAAAGACAATAAATGCTGGTGGGGATGTGGAGAGACTGGGACACTCCTGTGTTGCTAGTGGGACTTCAAAATGGTCCAACCTCTCTGGAAAGCAATATGGCGCTTCCTCAGAAGGTTGGAAACAGAAATACCTTATGATCCAGCAATTCTTCCACTTGGTATTTACTCACAAGAAATACGAGCCATAACACAAGTAGATAAATGGACACCAATGTTCATAACAGCACTATTTACAATAGCAAAAAGATGGAGACAACCAAAATGCCCATCAACTGAAGAATGGATAAACAAACTGTGGTACATACACACAATGGAATACTATGCTACCTTGAAGAACAACAAGGAAGCTGCAAGCCACCGCATAACATGGATGAACCTTGAGGACATTATGTTGAGTGAAATCAGTCAAGTCACAAAAGGAGAAATATTGCATAGGACCACTACTGTAAAAGACTAAGAAAAATAACCCATACTAAAGGGGGGTGGATTCTTTGCTGGTTGCTGGAATATGGGAAGGGGGGGTGAGGGGAGGGAGGGGAAGGTGGAGCACAGGGCAGGGAGTAGACAGGACAGTTTGGGTGCTGGGGAGGGGGGCAATATAGAAGAAGGGAGAGTGGAATGGAAGAACAAAGCGGATGGGAGAACAAGTAGGCAGGCTTGCATGGGCTAAGTGGGACAGAGGTAAATAATGATGTATGCACAATCTTGGAACAACAAGGCTCTGGGATACAGGGATTGAGACATGGTTGGAATGGGGAAAAGGGCAGAAATAATGTTAAAATGCTTAGCTGTCTTTTGAATCTTGGTTTCCCTTGCATACCATTATAAAATAGACACTGGAAGGGAAGAGAAAGGAATAGCCAGAAATATCACCATAGAAAGCTTGTAAGTTCCGTCTTCTGCCTATAACTAATTGAAATACCTAAAATGGGGATCCAACATGCCCAGTGAAGAAGGCTTCCTGTGGAGCCTCTGCATTACATAAGACCATAGGTGGAATCCTGAACAGCATGCAGAATCTTCAGAAGTGGGAAATTTCCACTTGAAAGGACGAGCAGAACAGCCTGGAGTGGCTAGAAGAACAGAAGATACTTCTTGAAAGAAAGACGGACAGAAAAAATATAAAACAATATGGGCAGTCTGACAGATTACTACAAGAACAAGCAAGTTGCTCGCCCAGGAGACATCAAGGCAAGTGGTCAGGTCCCCTCAGAACAAACCCCCTTCTAAGATTAAGACTCAATGGGAATACACACTCTGATTGGTGACCACGTTCGTCACCAATAAGAGGAAGTGAGGGAAAAACAGCAATGAAGCTGCGAGCTAAGCCCTACAACGTTTAACAGACCCCTGTGAACCCGGGTGGAGACCTGGTTGGCTAGCAGTGTGGCAAGACCTCAAGACTCTTGGGCCCAGAGTCAGTGACACAGCCACAAAAGACTAGAGTGGAGAGTGAAGCGTCCAGCTGATAAGAAGAGAGGGCATATGTACAAGAACACCCACACTTGCAGATAATACCCACTTGACGTCGCTTCAATGACTGTATGATCAGAGCTCATCTAGAAGAAAAAAGAAGAGGAAAAAAAGAGTATACAATTTGATAAAGTTGACCTATACCTATGGACGCAGAAGCTCAAAAGAGGGAATAAATCTTTACAGCAAGGATCATTCCCACTCCCTCCATACAGAGTAGACAGGGATGGGCAACTTGGGACATTGGCTACCCAAAGTGGGGAGGAGCTACAAAGGCAAGAAGTGACTGGCTTATAAGCTTTTAAAAGGGAACCTAGATCCAGAGAGTGTGGAGGACGGTAGAATCTCCACTGAGTTGTATCCAATCTGTCTAGGTAGGGCTGATGAAAGGAAATGCGGATAGGTCTCTTGTGATACAGTAGTGAATAATTGTAAGGGTTGAAAATGTAAACATAGACGTTTTGTAGCAAGGAGAAGAGTGATTAACTTTGCAGTCTAGGAGTGGAGGTCCTGGGACCATCAAGGTGTAAGAGTGGAGAGCGGGACCCTACCCAGAGAAGCAGTGACGCCAGAGATGGAGGCAGAGACGATGATGTGGAGAGATGGAGCAGCTGTGGACTATAGACCCAGAGAGGGAGAGGGGGCTGTGTGCTGACGACTGGGGGGTAGGCTTGTAGGGTATACTCTTTGGTTGGTTGATGATGCTTGTGGGGGATTGTAACCATGGCAATGAAATGATATACAATAGGATGGTGTAAAACTAATGTTCTCCCATGTAAACTATCACATAATTCACAATAAAACATTTAAAAAAAAAGGAAGAAGAAGAAAATAAAGGTTCTGAATCTCGTTTGTGATGCTGGGAATGGTCAAGTTGGTCTGAGGACCATGGATGCTGAAATGATGTGAGTGTACTCAGCAAAAAACGTGTTTGTTGTCAATGATGCTCAATACAGTTTGCTTTGAACTACCTCAGAATAAGCCCTTGAGATTCATGTTCTTTAAGCAAAGGTTTGGGATCATGGTTTTATGGATCTGTTCAGTGTGACCTAATACTGGTCTTAGGGCTTCCACTCTACCTCCTAGTCCACTGAGTAGTGCCTGGGGTATTGTTAGAGGCCAGCTGAGCTACAGTGATTCGACGCTGTTCGCCTGGAGAACAGAGGAAGGAAACCTAGAACCTAGGAATCCTAGACGAAAATTAAACTATAGGTCTCAGAGTCTCCATGAACTACTATCTCCCTTGCATGAGACCAGAAGAAATAATTGGTGACCAGCTACAATTATTGAATGTTTTGATCAAGGACTCAACAGATGGTTGGTTCTTCATCAGAAAGAGAAAAAATGTGGACCAGTACTTCAAATTCTCACAAAAGCCACACTTACTGGACACGTAGAGACTGTAGGAACCCCTGTATCTATTGCCTCAAATGGACTTTTGAACCTTTAATCAAAACTAGCCCATGAAGTCACCTTTGAACTAAACAACAATTTAGTTCAATTAATAAAAAATGTTTGCCTTGAGCGCTGTACTCTTTCAAAGAATTACCTGTGAAATCAAATTGACAATAGTAACTCCAAGCACAAATGAAAACTGAAGAAACAGAGTGAACAGTAGAGAAACAGTCTGGGTAGAGACAGTGAGAAAGGTGAACCGTGATGAACCACTCTCTTTGAATTCTTCATGTAAAACTGTCCAATGGTTGCATGCTTTGTTTTGTATATTTTTAGTGCCTGCCCTCACCCCAGGCCAAAGACCTCTTGAACTTCAGACTGAGGAAAAAAAAAGATGATTTTTTGGCTATTTCAGCTGGCAAAAATAAGTGCAGTGGTCTATATCTGTCCTATCCTTATCATATTCCTCTGATAATCTGCTTCACCCATCCTGTTTTAATGTTCATAGCAATCTTGCCCCTGGGTTTACAGCTCAGTATCCACAGGGTGCCTGCTGATTCTGTCAGGACATTTAGGGCAGGGAAGCAAATTACTTAAGTCTCACTCACAATGGACAGCAGTATAAGAGACTTCTCCCTTTGGAGGTCTTGAAAATCATGTACTTCTACAGAGTGAAATTATTAGAGGAAGGACTGACTGCCTACAGGCTTTAGAGGAAAGCACAACTGGGCTCATCTAGTGCCCCCCACCTACAGTTATGCCATCTTGAGTACGCTCCTTCACTTGCTTTAAAGTTCCTCATCTGGAAAACGGAGAGGACACTATCATTGCACAGAGACTGTGATGAAATAAATTAGTAAATACAACCCGCCTGTACAGGACGAGTTGACTCTGACTCACAGTGACCCTTATACAGGGTTTCTGAGGCTATAATCTTTACAGGAGCAGAAAGAAAGTCTCATCTTTCTCCCATAAAGCGACTGGTAGATTGAACTGCTGGCCTTGCAATTAGCAGCCCAAAGTGTACCACACTACACTACCAGGGCTCCTTTGTCATGCAAATGATAATTTCTTTCATTATTAATAAACATTAAAAAGTAATGCAGTTTTTCAACAAATGCTGACAAAATTGGAAATCCATTTGCCAAAGAATGAAACAAGACTCATCTCACACCACATATAAAAAACAAACTCAACATGAATTGAAGATCTACATGTAAAACCTAGAACTACAAAGATTACCAATGAAAAAACAGGGACAAACTTAGGGACTAAAATACATGGCATAAATATACAATCAAACATTACTAAAAAAACACAAATAGTATAAAACAAAATAGATGCCTAGGACCTCCTACAGATTTCGCCAACAGAGTAAAAAGGAAGCTCACAGACTGGGAAAAATTTTTTGCAACAACATATCAGACAGGGTACTAATCTCTAAAATTTATAGGAAACTACAACACCTCTACAAGAAAAAGGCAAACAATCTAATTAAAATATGGATACACACTTCACCAAGAAAGACATTCAGGCAGTCAACAGATATATATGAAATGTTCACAATCATTAGCCATTAGAGAGATGCAAATTATAGTAATAATGAGATATCATCTCACACCAGCATTAACAGCAAAGTTAAAAATGAAAACAAATGCTGGTGAGGGTGCGAAGAGACTGGGATCCTCCTATACTGCTGGCAAGACTTTATATAAAATGGTTCAAACACAGTGTAAAACAGTATGGTGACTCCTCAGAAAGTTGGGAATAGAAATATCATACGACCCAGTATACATCCACAAGAAATAAGAGCCAGGTCATGAGTATGCACTCGGATGTTCATCATCGCAGCACTATTCACAATAGCAAAAGCATGGAGACTGCCTAAATGCCCATCAATGGAATAATGGATAAACACATTTTGGTACACACATACAATGGAATACTATGCAGCATTAAAGAATAACAACATATCTGCATATCACCTCATAGCATGGATGAACTTGGAGGATATTTATGCTGAGTGAAAGAAATTAGGAAATCAGAAAAAGACAAATACTGTATGAGACCACTATTGTATAAACTGAAGAAAAGGTTTCCATACTAAAAGAAACATTCTTTGATGGTTACCAGGGGTGGGAGGAAGGGAGAGTAATTCACTGACTAGAGAGTAGACACATGTTCACTAAGGTGATGGGGAGGGAAATATACAAGAGGGAGGTTGGCAGAAGAATGATGAAGACAGGTGAAGACACATGAAGGTATGTAAGGCCTAAAAGGGATAGAGGTAAATAGTGACCTTGGAACAACAGTGTTCTGTGGGTAAATACGTACACAGACACACAAGCTGAAAGAATAATGGGGGAAGAGTGGGATATATAAATATATATATATTTACATATCCCACAAATATATAAGTGTTTGAAAGAGAGTATATTTGTATATGGGTAACTACAGGGAGGAAGCAGGATAACTGTTGTTACATGGAGGGATTGGAATCATTGAGATGAAACAAAGTGCGTGATTTGTTGAATGTAGAACTGGTGTGATCTTGTCTGTAAGCCTTCATTCAATTCACAGTAAAAATAAATTAAAATTTAAAATAAACACCATGTTAGTCTTAAGTAAAAAAAATATCCCATATAGTTGACAGTGAAAAAAAAAATCATATATACTTTCAGTATCATTGTCTTACTTCTTGCAGTGATTAGTGGAATCTTCTTTACAACAGCTGTCAAGAGTTGCTGGATAGTTTCTAAATGGTCTATCCTGAGAAGAATAAAAGAAGAGAAAATTGAGGTAATAAATTAAACACATGTAGCAGAGCACCTAGCCAAATATACAAAGGTGCTTCAAAGAGTTTGTGGAAAATTGGATTAAGAAGATAATGGAATTTTTCCACAAAGTTTCTGAAACCCCCTTGTATATATATCTGTTTCCCCATTCCAGGGAATTACAACTTAAACTGATTATATTGGCAGGTCCTTCCTTCCATTGATAGTCTTCTTTACATATGAAGAGTGCTCTAGGCTTAAAACGAAAATGTCAAGATTCAATACACAGATGAGACCCTAGAAACTGCAAATTATGCAAATGTCATAAGCATTTTATTTTAAAATTAAGTAGACTGCAACTGGAGCAGAAAAATTCTATCACACAAATGCTTAATTTAGGGCTGTTATACATCATGCCCCCATCTCTTAGGTTAACGTGGCTACATTTCTATTGTTCCTGGCAGGCTGAGAAGTCTATAGTCAGAGGTGAGTTTCCTATTTGGAAATTAGAAAATCTCAAGAAGCATTTTCTAGAAGAAAAGCAAAATGAGTGCATATGGTCCCGGAGAAGGCAGCTGTGTAAGATGGGCCAGGTGTGTGGATCATGAGGCACAAATGTGTACACATCTGATAACTTTATCATGAGACATTTCATGATACCTAAGGATGCAGCAAAGAACACACAAGCTGGCAACCTCAACTGCAGGGAGATTATAATCTCACCTGAGGCTCCTAGGTAAGGTGACGGGCAAATTCAGTGCTACCCTTAAGTCCTGTCAATGTTCCCCATAAAGGCTCTCTTCATCTATGCATCAGGTGCTAACAGCATTTACTGCATATGGACCCAAGGTCTCCACCCATCAAGGGGCTTACCTCTATACACACAACTCTACACATACTCAGCTGGCACAGGGATGGTGTTTAAAAAGCATCATAAAAACACCCAAAGCAGAACTTCTGTAAAAAGGACTGAAATAATTACTTAATGACATAGTTTCCCAGCTCAGAACTTTCTTCTGTTTTCACTGCTGTCTGACTCTCCTGAGAGAGGCAGCTTGGCCCAGGTGTTTCAGGTTCAGTCTTCACTACAAGGGAAGAGCAACAAAGAGAGAGCTGTCAGGGTTCAATGATGGAAGGTCATGTGCAGGCAGAAACAAAGTTCTCCCATTGAACCCCAGTGAGGAAACTACCACCCCAGCTGCTGTAGGGACACAGCCAGAAGGCCTCACATGACTCCTGTCATCAGAGTCAGCAGACAAGGGAATAACTGTTAGCTTGGGTCTTAGGAAGAGCAACTCCAGGCTCATGACAAGGCTGGGGCAATAAAACAGCTGTTGAGAAACTTCTTAAAGAGACACCACACTGTTATGTGGGCTCCGGTGCACACACACACACACCCACATGATTGTACAATGGTATATTAAAAGATAAAAGCAGTCTATTCTCCATTCTACTATTATGATCTTCTGGATATTACCTGCCCAGTTAGGTTTATCAACTTCCAGCATTACCTTAAGTGCTCTGGGACATAAGGTAGAACGCAAATATCAGATGTGTTGTCCTTAACAATATCTCAGCCAATCATTAGTTTGTCTTTTAACAATACCAAATCTACTGATACAAGTTATCAATGTTTTGCCTTCCGCTCCTT
Source organism: Chrysochloris asiatica (assembly GCF_000296735.1). Classification (NCBI taxonomy): domain Eukaryota; kingdom Metazoa; phylum Chordata; class Mammalia; order Afrosoricida; family Chrysochloridae; genus Chrysochloris; species Chrysochloris asiatica. Next base: position 4,886,746 of record NW_006408653.1, read on the forward strand.
CTAGTTTCCTTCCATCAAACAACCATGAGCACACATGTGTTACTGCTTTTGCAGCAGCTCCCTGCCCCCACTCTTTTCCAGGCAGTTCATTTTGTACATCAGCATCAGAATCATTTTCCCCGAAGGTCTCTACAGGGTCATTTCCTTATTCAATATCCTCCAGTGGCTCCTTTTGTAACAGGGTCTCCAAATGAGATACAGAACATCTTTCTTCCCTGTATCTGTTTTATTAATGTACAATGTGAATACAGGAAAATAAACAAATTTTCATTTATTCATGTTGTTGTTGTTATGTGCTGTGGAGTCGGTTCCGACTCATAGCGACCCTTTATAGGGTTTCCAAGGCTGTACATCTTTATGGGAGCAGAAAGCCTCATCTTTCTCCCGCGGAGCAGCTGGTAGTTTCGAACTACTGACCCTGAGGTTCGCAGCCCGATTCGTAACCGCTACGCTACCAAAGCTACTTTCATTTATTATTAGCTGAATAAATTTTATTTATGTATATACCATACCCATGTAACTAACCATCACCATTCACTTAGCTCTTCAATTCAAATAGGCTCCCTTATGGTTCCTTCCTAACCCCTCCTTGCTAAAGATAATCGGTTAGCCTTTTCTACATTTTCCCATGTTAACTGGAAACACTGAAATACTCTTTTGTGTTAGCAGTTTTCTAGCTATTTATAAACAATGAACATTTCTGTGCATATTTTTGGTATACAAGTGTACTCATTTCCCACAAGTAGATTTTCTGGAATACAAGGCAAAATAAAAGTTTCACTTAATCAGAAACTGACAAACTAGTTTCCATAGTGATTACATCAATTTATAGTCCCACCATCAGGATAAGTAAATTTCTAGTTGGCCAACACTTGGTATTGGCAGTTCTTCTAATGTTGGTGTTTCTGGTAGGTAAAATAGTACGTCATTATCGACCTAATTTGCACTTTCCGGGTGATGAATGAGGTTGAAAAACTTTTGATATGAGCTCATGAGCTATTTGGAATTCCTCTTCTGTGAGGTGCCAGCTCTTAGCTTGTGTCTATTTAAAAAAATTAGTTGTCAGTCTTTTTCATATCAATTTTTAAATCTATGAGGACACTCCAAATAATTATGGAAAATCAAATAGAAAGATGGAATTTTTCCATGAACTTTTCTGAAGCCCCCTCACAATATACATTCTGAATATTATTCCTTCCTCAGATATTTGTATTGCAAATACCTTCTAAACTGTGGCTAGATGTTTGCTCTCTTAGTGTCTTCTGATGAATTGAGGCTCCTCAAACTAAAAAATAATCCTGGTGTGGCACCTACAGGATCAACACAAACTTGGGGGTTCAAACACACCAGCTGTTCCTTGGAAACCCTATACAGGGTTGCTGTGAGTCAGAACTGACTTGATTGCACAAATAAAAAACAACAAATTAATAAAGTCCCATTTATTAACCTTTTTTAAAATGACTAGTTTCCATACGCTTCTTGTTTAAAAACTTATCCTAAGGTCATAAAGACATCCTCATACTATAAGCTTTATTATATTTTTCATAGTTAGGTTTCTGATGTTGTTAAGCGCTGTGGAGTTGGTTCTGTTTCATAGCAACTTGTATAAGATATTCTGAGGCTGTTAATCTTTGCAAAAGCAGATATATAGCTCAAATTAGTATTTATTTATGCTATGAGATAGGGATCAAAGTTCATTGTTTTTCCATATAGATAGATCCACTTAACACAGCACTGTTTAAGTATATCAGTAGATACTCTGATGTTGTGGCTCGGCTAGTAATCAAAAATTCAAATGATTTTTGATGTATCCAAATCCATTGCTAGAGTCTATTTGAGCTCATAGCCACCCTATATAACAGAGCAGAACTGTCCCCCAAATTTCCAAGGCTTTCTGCTCCCACAAAGATTTATAGCCTTGGAAACCCTATCCAGGACCGCTCTGAGTTGGAACATACTGGACAACACTCAAAAATAACAAGGAGCAGATTTCTCCTGTGAAGCAGCTGGTGGGTTCGAACAGCCAACTTTATGGTTAAAGTCAAGTGTTTTAATGACTGTACCATCAGGGAGACTTTTGATGTGTTCTGACATATGTTATATGACCCTGCTAAATTTATTTATGCTGTTCTTAAGTGCTGTTGAGTCAGTTCCAACCCATAGGCCATAGGGACCCTGCATGGTTTCCAAAAATTGGCTGGTGAGCTTGAACCGGTGACCTTGTGATTCAAACCTACTCTGCAGTCTAGTTCATTAACCCACAATGCCACACCAGGATTCCAAAATTCATTTATAGTAATCCTAATATTTTACTGAGGAGTCTTGGTGTGGCACTGTGGGTTAATGTGCTGGACTGCAAAGCCACTTCGAACCGCAGGGTTCACCAGTTTCTCCTTGAAAATCCTATACAGGGTCGCTATAAGTCAGAAATGACTCCACAGCACTTAACAACAACATTTTATTGAGGAAGATCAATTCTAGGACCTAATTTGTTGGGAATTATTTATTATCATGAATGGGCGGTAAATAAATTTTCTTTGAGGGAAGGTTTTAAATTACACATTCCATTCTCTTAAACAGATTTAAGACTATTTTAAATACTCCCCCCCCACCCCCCAGTGTGTTTGGGCTAAGTTTTCAAAAAGCTTATTCATTTCATCTAAAGTTTCAAATGTACCTGTTTGTGGTCTCTTCACTATCTTTGTTAATGTCTGCAGATACCTGTAGTGATATCCCTTTTTTAGTCTCACTGCCCTGTCTTTCCCTAGAATAGTTTTTCCAGAGGATTAGCATTTTCATGGCTCTAATAATCTTTTTTATCACCTTTGGAATTTTCTCCATTCTCTGAGTGCCAATTAAAATACACATCCTACAAATTTTGGTTGTGTTTTCACTACCATTCAGTCCAATATACTTTCTAATTTCCCTTGTGATTTCTTCATTGACTCATGGTTTGCTTATGTGTTACTTCATTTCCAACTACTTGGGACATTTTATAGTTATTTTTCTGTTAATGATTTCAAGTTTAATTCCATTATGGTCTAAGGATATACTAAGTATGCTTTCAATACTTTGCAATTATCAACACTTGCTAATGGCCCAGCACAAAGTCTCTTTTTGGGAATCTATTTCAAGCGCCCTTGACAAAATGTGTACTTTGAAGTTTCTGGGTAAATGTAAATTGAATGGTCAATTGTTACTATTAAAATTCTCTGTATGCTTAACTTTATTGATTAATCTTCTATCTGCTTGCCCTGGAATCTCTAAGGGCAGTTCTGTTCTCTCCTATAGAGCTACTGTAAGTTAGAATCAACTTAGCGGCAATGAGCATTGGGATACCTGTCCTATAACTCATATGTTCAACTAGAGAAATGAATACATGTGTCCTCAAGACTTGCACATAATAGTACCAAACTGGATACAATCCTAATGTTCGCCAAGTGAAAATCCAAACAAACTGCAACTGAGCTGATTTCAACTTATCGTGACCCTGTCTAGGATTTCCAAGGTGGTAAATCTTTACAGAAGCAGAAAGCCTTATTCCTCCCTCTCTCCTCCCCTAGAGCAGATGGTGGGTTTGAACTGCCGACCTGTGGATAGCAGTCCAGTGCTTATCCTATGCTTATCCACACCAAGGTTCCTTATATCCCATCAACAAGAGATTAAATGACAATAGAGTCATACAAAGTGGAAAACTACTCAGCAATCAAATAGGATGAGCCATTGATACATGCAACAATGAACAAAACCATGAGGTGCAGTGAAAAGCCAGATACAAAAGAACACATGTGCTTCCATTCACATAAAGTTCAAAAACAAACACAAATAATTTTATGGTCACATAAACTAGAACGTTAGTTGCCTAAAATGAGTGGGAATTAACTGGAAGTGTTAAGTTATTTCTGTAAGATAGTTCTAGATGTTGAATTGAGTGGTGGTTACAAGGATTTGTATATTTGTACATCATCAGAAATCCTGGTATGGATAATGCATGAGTCCACCAGGCTGGTTTGAATTGACTCGATGGTACTTTAACAGTAACAATACACATCAGGAGTCCTGGTGGGGCACTGTGTAGGATAAGCATGGGACAATTAACGCAAGGGTGGCAGTTCAAATTCACCAATCTCTTCTCAGAAACAGTTCGATGGCACTTAACAACAACAATATACTCATCAAATGTTATACAATTTGCATTTTGCTGTACAAAATTATTCCTCAACTAAAACAAAATAAAAGATGCTGTGACCTTAATTAATTTGATAAGAATCTGTTAGCTGCAAGCCTTATCAGATGTACCTCCTACTGAGAGTGTAACTGGTACAGATTGCCAATAATGCTTTCAGTAGCTCCCTTTATAACAGGGACTGGCAAACTTTTTGAATGAATGTCCAACCAGTAAATATTTTAGGCTTTGTTGGTTGTGTGATCTCTGTGTGAACTAGTCAACTCTGCAGTTGGAGCTTGAAAACAGTCATAGACAATATGCAAATGAACAGGCAAGACTGTCTGCCATTAAGATTTTATTTACAAAAACAGGCACCAGGCTTCAATTTCCTCCTCTACAAAAGGAGCACAATGATACTCAGGGAGGAAGTCCAAAGTGCATTGAAAAAAGTGGCAAAAAACAAGGCACCAGGAATTAATGGAATAAAAATTGAAATCTTTCAAGAAAGTGAGGCAGCACAAGAGGCACTCATTCATTTCTGCCAAGAAATTTGGAAGACAACTATCTGGCTGACTGATTGGAAGAGATCAGTATTTATGCCCATTCCAAAAAGAGGTGACCCAACAGAATGCGGAAATCATCGGACAATCTCTTCGATATCACAAGCAAGTAAAGTTTTGCTACAGGTAATACAGAAATGGCTACAATCATACATTGACAGAGAACTTCCAGAGGTTCAAGCTGGATTCAGAAGAGGCCGTGGAACGAGAGATATCATTGCTG
>NW_006408653.1:4892741-4916027 GCF_000296735.1 Chrysochloris asiatica
GGTTGGCCCAGGATCGGACATTGTTTCGTTCTGCTGTGCATGGGGTCGCTATGAGTCGGTTCCAACTCGATGGCACCTGACAACAACAACAATAACAACAAAAGGAGCACAATAGCTACCTTGAAGTATGGTAACAATAATTGGGGACATATGTAAAGCAGCTAGTATTGGGAACATATAGGTATCACACAGATTTTGTGTTATTCTTGTTGGGTGCAGATTGTGTCACTTGACTCACGATCACCCTGTGCACAACAGAGCAAAACACTGCTTGGTCCTACACAATTGTTATGTTCCAGCCCACTGCTGCTGCCACTGTGCCAATTCATCTTGGTTGTAGTCTTTCTCATTTTGCTGACCCTCCACACTTTACCAAGTATGACGTTCTTTTCCAGGGACTGGTCCCTCTTGATAACATGCCCAAAGGACAGAAGACCAAGTCTTGCCATCATCATTTCCAAGAAGCAATCCAGCCTTACATTTTCCAAAATAGACTTGTTCGTTCTTATGGCAGTCCATGGCACTTCCAATATTTTTGCCAATATAAAAATTCAAATGCACCAATTCTTCTACGGTTTTATTCACTGTCTAGCTTTCACACGCATATGAGGCGAATGAAAGTAACATGGCTTGGGTCTGGCACGCCTTAGTCCTCAAACTGACATCTTTGTTCTTAAAACACAGAGATCCTTTGAGGCAGATTTACCTAATGCAATATGTCATTTGATTGCTTGACTACTCATTCCATTGAGTATACACTGTGGATTCAAGTAAACAAAGTGCTTGACAATTTCAATCTTTTCTCCATTTATCATCATTATGTTATTTACTGGTCCAGTTGTGAGGATTTTTGTGTTCGTTACATTGATGGGCAATCCATACTGAGGGCTGTAGTCTTTGGTCTTCCATCACTCATCAGTATTTCAAGTCCTCACTTTAATCAAGCAAGATTGTATCTTCATATTATAGGTTTTTAATGAGTCTTCCTACAACCCTGATGCCACATTCTTCATATAGTCTAGTTTCTCAGATTATTTGCTCAGCATGCAGACTGAATAAGTATGGTGAGAGGTTACAACCCTAAAGCACATCTTTCCTGATTTAAAATCATTCACTGTCCCCTAGTTATATTTGAACTACTGTGTCTTGGTCTATGTATAGGCTCAATATGAGCAGGATTCTGGAATTCATGTCCTTCACAATATTGCATTGTTTGCTGTGACCTACAATCAAATGCTTTTGCACAGTCAATAAAGCACAAGTAAATATCTTTCTGATATTCTCTGCTTTTGCATAAGTTCCAGCTGGCATCAGTAATGATACGCCTCATACTACATCCTCTTCTGAATTCAGATTGAATTTCTGGACTGCTGGAACCATTTTTAAATTATCTCCAGCAAAATTTTACATGCATGTGATATTAATGACACTGTTCACAGATTTCTGCATTCCACTGGGTCGCCTTTCTTTGAAATGGGCACAAATATGGGTCTCTTCCAATTGGCTGGCCAGGTGTCTGTCTTCCAAATTTCTGGGCATAGACAAGTGAGTGCTTCCAGTGCTGCATCAATTTGTTGAAACATTTCAATTCGTATTCCATCAATTTGTGAAGACTTGATCTGTGCCAATGTCTTCAGTACAGCTTGGATTTAGTCCTTCTATCATCAGTTCTTGATCATACGCTACCTCTTGAAATAGATGAACACTGATCAATTCTTTCTGGTATATTGTTGTTAAGTGCTGTCGAGTCAGTTCTGACTCATAGCAACCCCTGTATAGGGTTTCTGAGGAGTAGCTGGTGGGTTTGAACTGCAGACCTTGTGATTAGCAGTCCAGAGCATATCCTACACAGCACCACACCAACCATCTTTTTGGTATAGTGACTATGTATATTCCTTCTATCTTTTTTTGATGCTTCCTGTGCCATTCAATTTTTTGCTCATGGAATTCTCCAGTATTACAACCTGAGGCTTGAATTTTTTCTTCAGTTTTTTCAGCTTGAGAAATGCTGAGCATGTTCTTCCCTAATGGTTTTCTTATTCCAGATCTTTGCACATTTTATTTTAGTATTTTACTTTTTCTTCTTGAGCTCCCCTTTGAAATTTTCTGTTCATTTTCTTTTACCTTATCATTTTTACCACTGCTTTAGCTTCTCTATGTTCAAGAGCAAGCTTCAGAGTGTCTTCTGATATTCATTTTGGTCGTTTGCTTCTATTCTTTTAATGACCTTTAGTATTAAATACTGATGTTCTTGATGTCATCCATAACTTCTTCTCTGGCCTTCAATCATTAGTGTCTAATGCATCAAATCTGTTCTGGAGACAATCTCTAGATTTAGGTGGTATATACTCAAGGTAGTATTTTGACTCTTGTAGAGTTGTTTTAATTGTCTTCAGCTTCAGCCTGAACTTTCATATAAGCAATTGATGGTCTGCAGCTGTCGGCCCCTGGCCTTGTTTTGGCTGTTACTATTTAGCTTTTCCATGGTATCTTCCCACAGATGTAGTCAATTTAATTTCTATGTATTTCTTCTGGTAAGGTCTATGTGTATAGTCACTTTTTAAATGTTGTTGAAAAGATATTTGCAAGGAATTACTTGCTGGTCTTGCAAAATTCTCTTTTGAGATCTTTAGCATCGTTTCTATCACCAAGGCCTGTTTTTCAACTACTGATCCTTCTTTTTTGTTTCTAGCTTTTCACATTCCTAAATCACCAGTAACCATCAATGCACACTGACTGCATATTTGATCAATTTCAGACAAAGAAGTTGGTAGAATCCTTCAATTTTATCATCACTGGCTTTAGTTAGTGGCTACTGTGCAAATTTGTATAATAGTATTAATTGGTCTTTCTTGTAGATGTATGGTTATTATCCTCTCACAGACAACATTGTATTTCAAGATAGATTTTGACATGCTTTTTGATGATGAATGTGACGCCATTTCCCTTCAATTCATCATTCCCTGCACAGGAAGCTATATATGTTTGTCTAATTCAAAATGTTTAATACCAAATAACAACATCAACAGCCACTGTAGTTTATATTTGATGCAGGGTCACTTTTTAAAATCAAGATTATCCTTATGTAATTTAGAAAGCAGTTTCTTTTTTTTCATAATTGCTCTGATTGTCTGAATTTCTTGTTCTGAAAAAGTACCCAATTAAACTTATAGCACGGTCAGTATAAAAATGTGTGTGTGTGTGTTGAGGGGGAGAAGTTATAAGTTTTTGTGTCATTTTACTGCTAAAGCGGCTACCAACTAATGAATTATGGAATTTAGTCATATAATGTGACTAAAAAATAAACTGAACTCTCAAGAAAACTGGATTTTGGAAGAAAAAGTAAAGCCCTTGATCACAGGTAGCTCATTGTCTAGGCAACCTGGGGTAATCTCCTGAGGACTTTTGCAAATTATCCTATTACATCATTAGCACTGGTCAGTAGCATCAATTTTTAACATCAAAAGTTGTAACATGTACTGTTCTATATTTATTTAAAATTTTAAGTTACTAGTTTCTGCTGAGTGATTTACAATTGTTAGGATCTTTTGTTGTCCTTCCATTTTATGCCAATTTTAATAAAATTATTTTTAAGTTGGCATTTAAAAAAAAATGTTTAATACTAGTCCATTTCAGCTACCCCTTGTCTAGCATATTCATCTTGTGTTCCATTTAGCTTTTTCATGACTTCCAATTTTCCTAGATTGCTACCTTCATACATTCCAGGTTCCAATATTTGATGGATGTTGGCAACTGTTTCTTCCTATTTTGAGTTCTGCCCCATCATCAAATGAAGGTCCTGAAATCTTTGCTCCTTCCACATTATTATGATCACCTTTGCGTTGAAGGAGCAGCTCTTCCCTAGTATACTTTAAGTCTCTTCTAACCTAAGGGGCTCATCTTCTGGCACTATACCAGAAAATGTTCCACTGCTATTCATAAAGTTTTCAGTGGATCACCTTTCAAAAGTGTCTAACCTTCCGAGTCTGCGTTAGTCTGGAAGTGCTGCTGAGACCTACCCACCAGGGTGTTGATGCTAATATAAATACCAGTGGCATAGCTTCCAGCATTACACAAGCCACCACAATGAGACTAAGTGACAAATGAGTCATTATTAGTGTGTATGATGCAGTTCTTATGTGAACCTCTAATCCAGTGTACTGTCATGATCTAGTTTTCTTTTTATTTGGGGTTTGGGAGCAAGGATTTAGGATAAATGTATGGTTAGGTCTAGGGCTAGGCATAGGATTTGTGCTAGGGCTAGGATGAAGACTTAATCTCAGTTTAGGTTTATTTTTACTTATTTAGGACTAAGAGTTGGTTTAGATTTATAGTTGTTGTTGTTAAGTGCCACTGAGTCTGTTACGACTCACAGAAACCCTACATAGGGTTTCTGAGGGTTTAAATCTTTACAAGAGCAAAAAGCTTTATTTTTCTCCTGCATAGGAGTGGTGGGCATGAATTGCCAACCTTGTGGTTTAGAGTGTAGGGTCTATATTTGTTTATTATTTTTATTTCGAAATCTAGTTAATTTCGTCTTCATTCGGAAGTTCTGTATTTACACTATTAACATTCTCTCTTTTAACTTCGTGGAAGTATATGTTGTCACAGAAATCTGGCATCGCTGGTTCCCTATTTTGTAGGTTTGATTTTTTGAATACTTCTATAACTGGGCTTTCTGGCTGATACTATCAAGTATGTTACTCTGAGGCTGTGTCCTGCTGTCTTCAAGCTCAGTAATTTCACCTTCTAACTGATTCAATTCTACTTCTGAATGCTTTTTGTATCGTTTCAATTTTTTTCATTTATTTTGTCAATTTATTCTTTTAGTGTTTACATGAATTCTTTTAAAGTTTTATCTGTGTTTTCCTTGATTGCATCTGCAGTTTTCTTGGTCTCAATGTGTCTAAATACCATTCTTTTAAATTTCGTATCAGGCAGTTCTAATATTTCTGGTATTATATTTGTTGATTCTGCATTTTGGTCACTATTTGAGGCACTCTGTCTTGTTGAATTCTATAAGCTGAAAATATCTGCTGTCTCTGAGACATTGCAGTATCACTGTGTTTGTGTCCAAAGTTCTCTGTTCAGTGTTTGTGTAGTGGGGTTCATACACCTCCAGATCTGAGGGTGGTATACTCAGTGAATAACCACAGGTGGTACCACTGCCTACTGGGCGGACAAGAGCAGGGACTTGCCATGACCTGGCTATGAGGAAGGTGTGGGGAACAAGGGAGACCCATAACCCCTTCACCACCAACCTCCATAGTGCAACCTGTGTCTCCAGACCACTGTATCAAGGGCTACTCACAAAAACTCAAAATGGCCATCAGACACCACGACAGACAACAACCCGCTTGTTTGTCTCTTTGTTGAGCTATTCCTGTTCAGCTTCTTCTTCCAGTTGGCACCCAATCCACTTCTCTGTCCCGTCCTTTGCAGCTTAGAGTTTCAGGATCACCTCTGTGTCTATTTCACTTGCTCTCCTGTGTTCTTGCTGTAGAGAATCTGCTCAGTGAGTCTTACCCTGAAAGTCCTGTCATGTGATCAGGATGGCCTCACTGCCAACTTCCCAAAGTCTGGTCTCTAGTTAATAAACCTCATGCCCAGACGAGTCCCTCTAATATGTCCATTTCCCCAAACGAGCCCTCTGAGTCTGTCTCAACTGTTCCTAGAATCTGGTATGCCCTCTGACTCTCCAATGCTATAAATAATCCCTTCCTCTTTTAAAGCCCAGGTTCTAATCCATGTCACATACAAAGCTCCTATCTCCCTCTTCACCCCAACCAGTCTATAACAGACATCCTGGACTGAACGAGTTCAGCAAACATTTTCTAGACCACTTTATTTAGCATTATCAATCATCCTTGCTATCTATCTACTGCAATGCTCTTAAACCTGATTAAAAGTTCTTAGAGGGTAGGAATAATGCCTTATACATCAATGTCAAGTCAGTATATATTTTCCAAGTGATTAATTCACAGATGCAGAACATTCAAGCGGAGCACAGCATGACGGCTCCATAAGCACTGGATTACAAAACACAAGGTCTGCTGGTTAGGACCGTCAACCATTCCATGGGAGGAGGGAGGAAGATGAGGCTTTTTGCTCCAAGTAGGATTTAAAGCTTCAGAAACCCTACACAGGGTCATTTGCATCAGAACCGACTCCACAGCACTCAACAACAACAACACTATATAATGTCTTACATAAAACTTTTAAGCAAAACTATTACGTGATCTTACATACCTTTTGCAACAGCTGCAGGAACGGAGCTAGGGACAACTGGAGTTGGGGCAGCTACAGGCAGAATGGCAGGTGATTTGGTGGCAGAAAATGACTGAACCACTAAATGTCAAAAAGGGGTAAAACAAATATGAACATTATTTTAATGAGAATCATCTAATCCGAAGTGATGGTCCTTATGTTAGACTTATACGATAAAAACAATTTTAGGACAAAATGATTGGTAAAGCCATTTTTTAATGTAGTGATATGACCAACTGGACTTTCCATTTACTATTAGTGCCAAGGTAACTGAGCTACATCCTCACTGTGGGAATAGCGGCTTGCCATTAAACTAAGAAAATAAAATCCAATTAACTTAAATACTGGTAAGTGCTTAAAATGTACTCCTTGGACCCATGACTCAACTTTATGGGAAGTAGCTACCTTACCCAACACAACATGGATGTTTTGTCCCAGCACAGTCTTGGGCAACCAGAATGGCAGGCCAGCCAACAAAAGACTTACCTTTATTCACTGGCATCAGTATAGTCTGCACACCTCCAGATGTGTTGACACTAAGTGGCTTGAGCTGGCTGGGAATCGTCAGGACAGCCTGCTGGGGATTGGACTGACTGGAGTGAATCTTTAACAATCCTAAAATAAGTTGGAAGATAAGGTCAAGTTGAAGATCAGATGCTTCCTTAAAAGTTCCCTGCCCTCTTTGCCATTCATAGTTTCTCACAGGAAGAGGTTCTCAGGGCATTTAGCCTTTCAATAAAGAGTTGGAAGCATAGGAAGAATGAAACGGCAGATTTGAGAATGAATTGGAAGCATAGGGAGAATGAAACACTGACGCAACAATGATGACTGAATTTAAAGCGTCCCTACACAATAATTATAAAACAATACATGTAGTTTTGGAAAAGTAGATCAGACAGGAGAAAACACCCAAAGTCCTACCACAGAGAAAACTAGTATTCATTAAAATTTTGAGAAAGTTCTTTTCCATGTTTATTTTCTACATCAATGTGTTGTACACATAGCTGTGATGCATACAAGCTGGATATAAATGTTATGCTTTTAGAAAACTGCCACTCTTCCTACTTAAAACCGTTCGTTGACTCCTGATTACCTAAATATTTCCAAATTAGTTTCAAACATGCAGGGTCCATTTTAACTGGCTCCACCCTTATCATCTCACATCATCTCAAAATATTAATACTTCAGTGTGTCTACTATTCATAATTTGTAATTTCCTACCTCTGTGCAGTCCTAAAACTTTAAACAGCAAATTTTCTCCGTTTATCATTTTAGAAAGGGTTATCCTCTCCTACTTTTTTTTAAAAGGCCATTTCCATTTCAAAACGTCTATAAAAAACACCACACAAAACTCTTTAGACATACAGAGAGCTAATAAAAAACCAAAAAGGGCCTTCATTGTGAGAGCACACAACCTGAGAGTAGACAGGACACAAGTAACACAAACATACACTGTAACATAGCAACAACTTAAAAACTTCATCAGAGCGGCTGGGGACTCTGGACTCAGAGAGGGAGAGGGGTTGTGTGCTGATGGCTGGGGAGCAGGCTTGCAGGGTGTACCCTTTGGCTGTTTGAATGGTTATATATTCCTGAGTGCTTTGGTGTACATCCCCCTCAAACAACAACAGAGGGAATGGAAGCAAACGCTGTTAAATGATGATGCATGGAAGGGATTGTAATCATGGCAATGAAATGAAATACACTAGGATGAATGTAAAGCTGATGCTCTCCCATGTAAACTATCACTCAATTCACAATAAAAACTTAAAAAACAAAACAAAAAACTGCATCAAAGGCGACAGCTACTTTAGGATATTGGAAAACAGTTGATCTGAGCTTATGGAATCATCCTTAAAACTTTCTAAAAGAAAGTCTTAAACAAAAAGAAACTCTGGAACAGATGAGTAATAAATCAGTCAAGTAGTAAGCACGTATTGAGATGACTTCAGAGTATAACCATGACCTAGTGTTGTCATATTTAAAAATTCCTATTTATATCAAAGTGTTATTATGCTGATTGGTTGAGAAACAAAAAAAAGTGCTAAGAGGCTTATAACTAAAAATAGTCATCCTTGTTTCATGCCCCTGCTCTCATTTAAAAGCACTGGTGGTACAGAGGTTTGAACCCACCAGCCACTCTGCGGGAGAAAGATGCGGCGGTCTGCTTCTGGGAATGGGACAGCCTCGGAACTGCTCTGGGGCACTGTTGCTCTTTCTTACGGGGTTGCTACGAGTTGAAATAGACTTGATGGCAGTGGTTATTCTCTAGTTCCACAGTAGCATGTACTTCAGGCTTTTTTTTTTTTTTTCCAATATTTACCTTCACATTTTAAAAATGTATGTATATTGCATGCCTTGATTCATCAAAAATTTAAAAAACATCTTGTGAATTGGGTGAAAGTTACAGAGAAGATCATTAGTTTTATATTCAATACATCATACACTGTTTCATCTTGATGACTTGAGATCCCCTCTAATAGACAACAGTCATCTCATTTCCTCCCAGTGTTTCCTATTCCCATTCTATCTACCTTCTTATCCCTCCTCAATTTTGTTCTTAGGCAAATGCTGCCCTTCTGATCTTTACTGTCTGAACATTCCATGGTGAGCATACCTTAATAGTGCTGTTGTCCCCTGTATATCTTTCTACTGCTCTGCTAAAAACTGGACCATGAGGGTGAGTACCATTCTACACCTGAAGGGTGGTCGAGGGCCAGAGTCTTGAGTTCCTACAGTTTCTTTCACTTTGACCAGTATTTTTTTTTTTTATGTTTTATTGTGAATTATATGATAGTTTACATGAGAGAACTTTAGTTTTACATTCATTCTATCGTATATTGTTTCATTGCCATGGTTCCAATCCCCTTCATGCATCATCAACCGACCAAAGGAGGGTATACCCTACAAACCCACCCCCTACACTCCCTCCCCCCACCCTCCAGTCTTCAGCACACAGTCCCTCTCCCTCTCTGGATCCAAAGTCCCCAGCTGCTTCATCCCTCCACGTCATTGTCTCTGCCTCGCTGCTTCTCTGGGTAGGGTCCCTCTCTCGGCTCTTCTCCATTGATGGTCCCAGAGACCTCCGCTCCTAGACTAGAGAGTTAATCACTCCCTTCCTTGCTATAAAACGTCTACCTTTACGTTTCCAACCCTCACAATCAAGCCTGATAACAATTATTCACTATTGTATCACAAGTGACCCATCTGTGTTTCATTTCATCAGCTCCGCCTAGACAGATTGGATACTACTCACTGGAGATTCTGCCTTCCTCCATGCCCCCTGGCTCTAGGTCTCCTCTTGAAAGCTTGTAAGCCAGTCACTTCTTGCCTTTATAGTCCCCCCGCCCCCATTTTGGGTATCCAATGTCCAGGTTGCCCATCCCTGTCTACTCTGTGTGTGGAGGGGGTGGGAATGATTCTTGCTGTAAGGATTTGTTCCCGCTTTTGAGTTATTGCTTCCATAGGTGTAGGTCAAGTTCATCAAATTGTATCAGATTACTCTTTTTTTCCTCTTCTTTCTTCTCCTGGTTGAGCTCTGATTATCCAGTCATCGAAGTCAGAGCAAGTGGGTACCATCTGCAAGTGTGGGTGTTCTTGTGCATATGCCCTCTCTTCCTTTCGGCTTCACTCTCCACTCTAGTCCTCTGTGGCCACGCCACTGACTCTGGGCCCAAGAGTCCCCGGGGCTTTGACCAGTATTTTAAAAATAATTTTGAATTTAGTTCCACATTTTCTCACACTCTGTGTGGGACATTCTAATATAATCCCTTTGGTAGTGGTAGCCAGCATCAGCTAGTTCTTTCGGTTGATTAATTTTTGATATTACTTTGTAATTTTCTATTAGGGTAGATACGTATTCTAAGGAACTTACTTTCCTGTATTTTAGTATTGTTCTCTATTAATCCAAGAATGTATATACCATGATGTTCCAAATACACTTTATCTTCTGGAGTTAATAAGTTCCTCTGTTTATCTGCTTAGATTTCTTTCAACATCTAAGTCATTCCACCTCCTCCAAGAACTTGGTAGGCCGCCCCTTACAATAATTCTCCATACGGTCAAGTGATTTACATTTTAGAGGCGCTCCCTGACCTGCTCCAATCTGGACTGGTGCTTTCAACCTGCTGCATTAGCTGTCATCTTGGGAATTTTCTTCACTGAATTCTGGGAATTTCCTTTACCTTTCCTTCTATGCTGGATTTCTGTTTTCTTCCTCTGAGTTTACTTCTTTTAATTACATATTGTAATGTCTTCAGTGAGGGGATATAAAAAATACAGCTGAGCATGCAAGAATGTGCCAAGCTTTGAAATTCCTCCCCTTGACTATAATGATGAAATCAGGCAAGCACAACTCCAGGAATTGACATCTTTTCGACGGAAGCCCCACTTGTGTACTAGAGGTGCACCAAAACCAGCAGCAACCTGGGGATGGAAAGGAGTCTTGGCCCAGCCAGTTCCCCAAGGGACACCAAGCCCAGGGGAGTCCTCTCCTTCCAAGGGCCAGTGAGCCAAGGATGAGGGTTGCTTACACCGAGAGCAAGGAGTTCCCCTGACTGGATATAGACCCCTCCCGCCCCCCACTTCACAGGAGACCTACAGGGAATATAACTATGATGATGGGTACACTGCTTCTTATGACAGGCAGTTAGGATTCCTACAATGACTGCTACCACATCTCAGTTCAGAGTGCTGTAGATTACTATATGGACATGAACTCGGCAAGGAGATTTAAGATTCCTCTAGGCAAGAGGAGTAGACGAACTGAACTCAAGATACAAGGCTCCCTCACTGTGGACAATAAAGGGTACCTACAGAGACTAGCCACATGGCAGAGACTGATTGTACTGTCTGATGTTATGAAATACCCAATCTCCACCAGTCCTGTATACCATTCAAAGTAATTTTGAAAAAAGATTTATTTTCAATAAATCACAATGTACATAAAAATATGATGGATGGAACTTTGCTGAGACATCAACTGGGCAGAAAAAAATAGACATGAAAATTTTGTCATTTCTAGTCTGTACATGAAAAATACATCATCATCAGAAAAAAAAAACACTTTAGTATTAAGCGTAAAAAAAGGGGGGTTTATTAAATGTTAATCCCTTCTCTTAACATTAAGCCTCACCTTCCATTTTAAAGATTTCCTACAATTTAGTTATTTTATCTGTCAGCCATAGATTTTGTTTTGCTGTTTCTGTCTCTGGACAACATGCATAAAAAGGTAACCAATGACAAGCGCAAATAGAGTGGCATTCTTTTGTAACTCAAGCCTTGAACTGGTCTGTAGTGCTAAGCAATGTCTCCTTTTTAATTGATACTAAACAAACTTTTGAAAGAAAATACAGCTGAAACCTTGTCTTGTCAAGAATGTTTCTACCCTTACACTCAGTTGATCTAACTAAAGAATTTTAGACAGAAAGTAAGTTTCCTCTAGAATTTTGAAAGCAGTAATATCTAGCTGTCAGCACTGCCACCAAGAAGTTTAATGACAACTTGCCTTTCCTATTTTTTTTTCTCTTTGGTAACTTTTAAGACCTCTTTATCCCTGGTATTCTGCTTCATGAACAAATGAACAAAGTGTTCTTATATGTATTGTACTGGAAACTGCTTTTTGATCCTCAAAGTTTATGATGTTCTTCAATCCTGGGGCAAATTCTTACTTTATTTCTTATAATATTTCCTTCCCACTATTTTCTGTTTTCTTCCTGGAACTCCTTTTAGCCAACTGTTGGTCTTTCTTGATATATCACTGAATTTTCTAGTGTCTACTTCTTTGTCCATTCTCTGCTTCTATATTATTGCCCTCAAGTTTATTCTCAATGCTACATGCAGTCTGATCCTTTTAAAATGTAAAGCAGATGTCATTCCTTAGTTTAAAATCCTTCAATGGCTTCCTTCCCCTGGAGTCAAAGTCAGTTTACAATTATCTACAAAAACCCTAACATGATTTGGTCCCCATCCCACTGACCTCATCTCTAAGTACCTTTCACTTGCTCTCTCTGTCTGCTCCAATCACACTGGTCACCTTGTCAAAATAGTTTATAACACAAACAATCTTATTAAAAGTTAAGGGTCACCAGGGATGGAGGCAGAGACGATGAGGTGGGGAGATGGAGCGGCTGGAGACTTTGGACCTGGAGAGAGAGAGGGGTGGTGTGCGGACAACAGGGGGACAGGCTTGCAGAGTATACCCTTTGGTTGGTCGATGATGCATGGAGGGGATTGTAACCATGGCAAGGAAACGATATACGACAGGATCAATGTGAAACTGATGTCCTCCCATGTAAACTATCACATAATTCACAATAAAGCATTAAAAAAAAAAAAAAAAAGTTAAGGGTCAGAAGGAAATAGTTTAATCCTTTTATGAAGATATTATGTAGAAAGTTACAACAGCAAGAATTTAGAAAACTATAATTTACAATAGGGACATATCATTACTATTAAAAACTTGGTAAGAAAAGAAAAACAATGTTCATTTCTTTTTAAGGAAAACATTCTTCCCATTTCTACAATTTCTACTTCAGTAAGAAACAAATGGCCTTGAATAAAACATTCACTTTGTAGAGATCAAGATTCCTTACATTAAAACTTGGGTCAATTTTAATTGGGAGATAAAAATCATAGGAAAAATATATCTGCCTTATCTTCTAGTCTCAATTAAATGGCCAAAAAGCAGACAGAAAACAGGGGCTTGATTTGGAGCCATACATCAAACTACAGTGATAATGTGACCGCAACAATACCTACAATCTGTTATTCAAAGATAAAAGGGATGTGTGTATGTACACATGAACATATATGTATGTACACACAAATTAAATGACAATTCAGTTATTTTCTGTAGACCAGTGCCAGTGGGTATACGATTTGTTATCAATATGCAAGATAGCACAGAAATGGAGAGTGTTATGAAAATTTTATAATAGTATGACATTACTATGACATTTTAATTATATTCTACAGAAATATGTCTGCTTTGGACTACAGAAAAACAAAAACAAAACAGATTCTTCAAAGATCAGACCCATACATCTGGGACAGCAGGATGTAACAATGTAATCAAAGTATTGCTATTTTTGTGGCAAGACACATAAATATTCACTTTAGTATAAATAATATGCCAGTAAGGTCAAGTTTTCAAGTTTTGAATTTAGAATTGCAGATCAGGAACTACAGACCAACAGTAACAATGACTATAATGACAATAGCAGCAAATATTTATACACAATGCCTCGTATGTGCCAGGAGACCTGGTGACACTGTGACATCAACACTGGACTGCTAACTGAAATGTTGGGGGCTCACACACAACAGTTGTTCCTTGGAAACCCCTACACAGGGCTGCTATGAGTTGGAAGTGACTCGATGGCACTTAATAACAACAACTGGTTAAGAAAAGCAAATAGATGCATAATGTTTTATAATGAGTTTTACTTAAAATGATTGTTAAAAATAACCAAAGAAAGAAACTATCACTAAAAAAATGAGAAATTAGTACTTTTAAGGAGAGCAGAGGCTCTGTCTAGCTCGCCACAAAATTACATTATGAATAAAGCTGAAACACTCAATTGGTTCCAGGTGGTTAAGGATTTATTGTTATCATTTTATACCTCTAACTGCTGGTGTTTGGTAAAGTGAAGGTCAGCACAAAAGACGAAAACCCCCAATGAGATGGACTGGTACAATGGCAGCAACAATGGGCTCAAGCGTAACCACAGTTGTAAGGCTGGCTCAGGACCAGGCAGTGTTTCATTCTGTGGTGCACAGGTTCATTATGAGTCGGAGCAGACTCAATGTCACCTAACAACAACAACCACTGTTAAGTTGCCATTACGTTGGTTCTGACTAAGGACAACCCTACATGTATAGAGTAAGTGGTCTATTTAAAAATTTTAAATCACTTAAAATGTTTATTCAATCTATAAACCCTTTTTACACTCTAAGACCTTTCCAAATATTCTAGCCTGAAGAGAATGAGAGAGACACTGTTCTGATACAGCTTACCTGACACGGTGGCTTTTCCGGAAATGGGGGTTGGTGTGGGCACCAGGGAAGTAGCACTGACGACACTGGGGGCAGTAGCTTTGCAAGTTCCCATCGCTGCCTGGCTCACACACATTTGTTGCTGCCCAGAAGTTTTCATTACAGAACTTATAGTAGATGATGAACTGAGGGTTGTCCCTTCAGACTGCATATCCACAGGGACAGAAGTAATAGAAATTAGAAGTAATGTAACTTTCTTATAACTATAACTATCACGTAGCACGCACTTAATAAATATAAGTCCTGGTGTGGCACCATAGGATAAGCACTGGACCACGAAGTCAGTTTGAACTGCAGGGTACTGGTTCAAATCCATTAGTCACTCCTTGGAAACCTCATACAGGCTCACTATGAGCTGTAACTGACTCAATGGCAATCAACATTAGTTATTGTTGTTGCTTAGTGCCATCAACTTGGTTCCAACTCATAAGTGCCACTGAGTCTGTGACCTTGTATAGGGTTTCCGAGGAGAAACTGGTGGGTTTGAACTGCCGATCTAGTGGTTCAAACTGACTTTGCAGAATGTTCTGACTCATAGCCACTCTGTATAGGGTTCCTGAGGCTTTAAATTTTCATGGAAGCAGACAGCCTCATCTTTATCCCATAGAGCAGCTGGCAGCTCAAACCACGGACCTTGTGGTTCACAGTCCAGTGCTTATTGTCTGGAGCCAACACACTCCCCAAACGACTGAGTGGGACCGTGCAAATAGGGTGTGGTGGTGGTGGTGTAAGTACCATCGAATCAGTTTTGACTCACAGCAACCCTGTACAGGGCTTCTGAGGAGTGGCTAGTGGGTTTGAACTACAGGACTTTAATGTAAGAACTAGTTAGCTTTGCCATCTAGGTTTATAGAAATCATCTCAAAAGCAGGAACAACCTACACTTATGGATGCAGTAACTCAAAAGAGGAAACAAATTCTTACAGCAAAAATCATTCCCGCCCTCTCCACACAGAGTAGACAGAGATGGGCAACTTGGACATTGGATACCCAAAATGGGAGGTGGAGGGACTATAAAGGCAAGAAGTGACTGGCTTACAAGCTTTCAAGAGGGGACCTAGAGCCAGGGGGCATGGAGGAAGGCAGAATCTCCAGTGAGTAGTATCCAATCTGTCTAAGTGGAGCTGATGAAATGAAACGCAGATGGGTCACTTGTGAGACAATAGTGAATAACTGTTATCAGGTCTGATTGTGAGGGTTGGAAACGTAAAGGTAGACATTTTATAGCAAGGAAGGGAGTGATTAACTCTCCAGTCTAGGAGCGGAGGTCTCTAGGACCATCAACGGAGAAGAGCCGAGAGCAGGACCCTACCCAGAGAAGCAGTGAGGCCCGAGATAGAGGCAGAGACGATGACGAGGAGTGATGAAGCGGCTGGGGGCTTTGGATCCAGAGAGAGAGAGGGACTGTGTGCTGAAGACTTGGGTGGGGGGGGGAGTGTTGGGAGTGGGTTTGTAGGGTATATCCTTTGGTTGATTGATGATGCATGGAGGGGTTTGGAACCATGGCAATGAAACGATATACGATAGAATGAATGTAAAACTAAAGTTCTCTCATGTAAACTATCATATAATTCACAATAAGACATAAAAAAAAAAAAAAGTATATGTAAACTGTCACCGAGGGAAAGATGGGCTTGAAAAAGTTGTAGATGCAATAAAACATGGATATTTTACTGATTCAGCAATGTGGGAAGTTCATTTGGAAACAGTGCTAAGATGGAGAGGAATGGAAGAGGAAAGCAGTTGGGAAGAGGCAGTATCACAATTAGTTTACAGGTGAAATGTCTAGATTTTAAATATCAGACTTTTACAACTAGCCCATTTGTTTTTAGTATCATCAGCTGATTATATCGTACCACACCCATTTATCAGAGATAAAAAGGGTTTTTAATTCAATATCCTAAAGGAAACGCTAATAAATATCTGATTGCTAAAAAAGAAAAAAAAAAGCAGGAACAGACAATCCAAGACCACCAAGAAACAAAAGCCTCAAGCAGAGAGCCAAATTTTGACCTGGAAAAGCGGCAGCAGCAGAGACAGCAGTAGACGTAGTAGCATGGAGAAACAGAGCAGGCGCATACTTCTATGGACAGAGTAAAGCAGAGTGCCTACAGGCAGGAGACTGGTTTGCAGAATGTGCCTTTTGGGCATTTACAGACACAGCTAAAGAAGCTTTGTAACACTTGTCTGAGCATGGCAGAGGCCAAGGAGCCACATTGATGAGAGACCAAAAACTAGAGTAAGGCATGCGTGTAGTATAGCAAAGAAGAGGCACTCCTGACTGAAGAGCTACTGTAGCCGGAGTTGATTCTGATCCTGAATTGTACCCTGTACACTTCCTTAATAAACAAAATGTGGTGGTGGTGGTGGTGGTGGTAGTGGTGTGCCGTGGACTCAGTTCCGACTCACAGTGATCCTGTATAGGGTTTCTGAGGCTGTAAATTTTGATGGGAGCAGAAAGCCTCATTTTTTTTCCTCATGGAGTGGCTGGTATATTTGAACTGCTGACTTATGGTTAGCAGCCCAATAACCCATTACACTATATGACTTTTATTTGGTCATCACAATGGATTATAGAACCCAGCAGATAAAGTAAACTGTCACTGACAGGGAATGGCTGTTGTCATAGGGCGGCAAAGAAGGTTGTAGGGTGAGGCAGGTCTGACCTTCGTTTCACAGGAATCTGTGGTGGGTTGATTATGAATTTTCATTCTTCATCCTCCTTCAAGAGGAGTCCAGCTGTGGCGCTGTGGGTTAATGTGCCAGACTGCAAAGCCGTTTGAACTATAGGTCGGCAGTTCAAGTTTACCAGTTGCTCCTCAGAAATCCTCTATAGGGTCGCTAAGGGTACGAACCGACTCGATGGCACTTAACAACAACAACCCCCTTTGTGAAGCCACAGGAAATTATATATAGTCTCCCTGCCATTTCTCCAAGCAGGCACGGTGTTAAAATGCTAGAGCTCAGAGATAAAATCTCTCATATATAAGAAGCCAGTCACCAAGCAGTGTGACTAATGCTTTAGCACACAAACGTATAAGGCATCATTACAACTGGGATAAAAAATTACCGCTTTTGCTTAGGGCTGGGAAGCGGAGGGAAACTGGAAAGCAGGTAAAAAGACAACAACACGTTAGAAGAATCTTCATTTTTCAATACAGAGGAAAGGGAGATGAAAAGTGTTCTTTGCAGAGGATAGAAGGTAGGAAGTCAGAAAGGCATGAAAGAATACACTATATTCAAGGAATTATAGAGTGACTAGACAATAGGTATACTGATAAGAAGCAGGTGTAGGAAATGAACTTCGGAAGTTAGCGAAGGCCAGATTATTAAACTATACCAAGACAATTCAAAAGGGGAAATAATAGTGTCTTCAACAAATGTGCTGGGCCAACTGGATTATCTACAACAAAAGAATGAAGTTAACCTCTTACCTTACAGCATATACAAAAGTCAACTCAAAATGGATCAAAGACCTAAAACTATGAAGCTCTTAGATGAAAACTTAAATTTCTGTGACCTTGGGTTAGATAATGGTTTCTTATATGACACTCAGTTAAAACAAACAAACAAACAAAAAAATCCCATCAACATATAAATTGTACTTCATCAAAATGAAAAATATTTGTGGTTCAAAAGATACTGTATCAAGAAAGTGAAAAGACCAATCAAATAATTTTCTTTTTGTAAATTGTATCTGACTTATATCATTATAAATAGACTATAAGACTCCTACAACTCAATAAAAAGGAATAAATTAATTAAAAAATAGGAAAAAGATCTGAACAGAAATTTCTTCATAGATAAGCACATGAAAATATGTTCAGCATTATTAGTCACCAGGGAAATGAAAACCACAAGATGCCACTTCACACCCACTATGATGACTATAAGGAGCTCTGGTAGTGTAGTGGCTACAAATCGGGCTGTGAACTTTAAGGTCAGAAGTTCGAAACTACCAGCTGTTCCATGGG
Organism: Chrysochloris asiatica; assembly: GCF_000296735.1. Taxonomy (NCBI): domain Eukaryota; kingdom Metazoa; phylum Chordata; class Mammalia; order Afrosoricida; family Chrysochloridae; genus Chrysochloris; species Chrysochloris asiatica. The sequence continues at coordinate 4,911,038 of NW_006408653.1, forward strand.
AGAAAGATGAGGCTGCTCCCATAAAGATTTACAGACTTGGAAACCCTGTACAGGGTCGCTATGAGTCAGACCAACTCCATGGCACATCATGACCATGATGACATGACTGTATTTCAAAAACACACTAAAAACAAGCACTAGTAGGGATGTGGAGAAACTGGTACCCTATTAAATTGCATGCGTAGAGAGAAAATGGTACAGCTGTCTGGAAAACAGCTAGGCAGTTCTCATAAAATAATCATACGTATGTTCACATAAAAGGAGCTCTGGTAGCGTAGTGGTTACGAATTGGGCTGTGAACCGCAAGGTCAGCAGTTCGAAACTACCAGCTGCTCCGTGGAAGAAAGATGAGGATTTCTGCTCCCGTAAAGGTTCATAGCCTTGGAAACCCTGTTCTGGGTCACTATGGGTCGGAACCGCCGCAACAACAATGTTCACACAAAGGTTTGCTCATAAATGTTCACAGAAGCATTATTCATAATAGGCAAAAAGTGAAAACAATTTAAATGTCCATTAATTCATGAACGGATAAACATAATGCAGTATTAACCATACAACGGAAATATTCAACTATGGAAAAACAAATACTGACACATGTTACAAACTGTTTGAACCTAGAAAATATGACAAGTGAAAGAAACAGACACAAGAGGTCACATACTGCAGGACTTCATATAGAACAAGCAAATCCATATAGAAACATGATCCCACTTAGGTTTGGGAGGAGGAAGAAATAGGGAATGACTACCAGTGAAGACAGGGTTTCTTTTGGGGGTGATGAAAATGTTTTGTAATTAGATAGTAATGATGACTGAACAACGTTTTGTAAATAGTAAAAAACTACTGAATTGTATACTTTAAAATGGTGAATTTTATGGTATGTTAATTAGATCTAAAAAAAAACCGTAAGCAATTAAGAACCAACAGTGTGCCTGCTGGGTACCTTATTTATGTCTGCACTTCTTTTATGATTCCCTAGGATTTTCTACAGTCATGCTAAATCTCACCTGTTGTGCAGGACCATTTGCTGAGAGGGCCACAGCTGTGGAAGTGGCAGTTGTGATAACCCCTCCTGCCACTCTCAGCATTGTGGTTCCAGGCTTTGAGAGTTGTGAGGTGGCAGACACAGTCTTCAATGAGCTATCAGACATCTTCATTAGAGATGCTTGTCCCCCAGGGGCTGCCTGCAGACACAAAATGAATTGAGGTAATAATGTTGCCCTGGTTAAAAAGCACAATTTATTCCGTACCTGTATTTGAGACACGCTCTAAAAATTACAGCAACTCCAAGAAAATCTTGATAATCAAAAAATGAAAGAGAAAAATAGCAACAACTTTAAGCATGCTCCTTTCCAGTAAGCTCTACACTAATTTCAATAGTCTCTATGTTGTTGCTGAGTCAAGTTGGTTCTGACTTTACAGTGATTGACTCACAGCTCAGCATTTCTGAACCTGAGAGAATTTAAGAAAAAATCCAAACCTCAACTTGCAATATTAAAGGATTGTATGGTAAAATACTGATGCAAAAACCTTAAAAAAAAAAAAAAAAAAGATAGAATGCAGAATCACTTTACCAAAAAGAAATGGATGATACTCAACCATTTCAACAAATAGCATATGATCAAGAGACAATGGTACTGAAGGGAAGAAGTCAAGGGTGAAATGAAGGTAATGGCAGAGAACAAGGCTCCTAGAATTGATGGACTACAAATTGAAATCTTGCAACAGCACTGGAGGCGCTCACTCATTTATACCAAAGAATTTAGAAGACAGCAACATGGCCAACTGATTGGAGGAGACATATATGTGTCCGTGCCAAAGAGAGGTGACCCAATGAAATGTGGAAATCATCTAACAATGCAACATACAAGTATAATTTTGTTAAAGACAATTCAAAAATGGCTGCAACAGTACACTGACATGGAACTGCCTGTGGTTCAAGCTGGATTCAGACGAGAACACAGAATGACAGATATCATTACTGAACTCAGATGGATCTTGGCTGAAAGCAGAGAATACCCAGAAAGATGTTTATTTGTGCTTATTGACAATGAAAATTCTTTCGATTGTATAGATCACAACAAGCTATGGAGGACAACACTGTGGAGAATAAAATACAGAACACTTCATTATGCTCATGATAGACTAAGAGGCAGTCCTTCCAACAGAACAAAGGATACTAACCGGCTTAAATTCAGAAAAGGTTGTATTTTTTACCATACCTATTTGCTATCCACCACTCGACTGTCAGTTTGTCATACAGTGATGGCTTGTGAGTTTCTGTGATTCTGGAAGCTATGCCACAGGCATTTTAAATACCAGCAGGGTCACCCATGGTGTACAGGTATCAGATTAGCTTCCAGTCAAACATAGACTAGGAAGAAGTGACGAACTACTTCCGAATATTTAGTCACTAAAAACCTTACGATGTTGGGGATGGCAATCCAAGAAGTGGGGACGAGGCAGAAGAACAAGATAGATAGGGGAACACTGAGACAGGTTTGCATGGCCTAGTGGGACAGAGGGAAACAGTGATGCATACTCAACCTTGGAACAACAGGGCTCTGGGATACTGGGATCTAGGTATAGCTTGAAGAGGGGAAATCATACTAAAATCCTTGACTGCCTTATGAATATTAGTTTCCCTTGCCTACTATTGTAAAATAGACACTTGAGTGCGATAGAAAGGAATGTTGGGAAACATGAATAGAGAAAATGTGTAAGCCCGCCTTCAGCCTATAACTGATTGGAATACCTAAAAGAGGTTCTACAACTTGCCCAGTGAAATAAGCCTCATGCAAAGCCTTTATAGAGTATAGGACCTTAGGTGGAATTCTGAGTTCCATCTAGAACCTTATGAGGTGAGACATCCCCACTAGAAAGGACAAGCAGACTGGAACAGCTACAGTGACAGAAGATACATCTTCATGATGAATCTGACCTATACTCAGAGCGGTAGTTACTCTAAATACCAACAGAGAGGGAAAGAGTCTTCACATCAAGTATCAATGCTATCCCCTCTGAGCACAGGATAGATACGGATGGGCAACTTAGACATTGGCTACCTAAAATGAGGGGGCAATAAAGGCACGAAGTGACTGGCTTACAAGGTTTCAAGAGGGAGTATAGTTTAAGAGTATGGGGGGAAAGACAGAGTCCACACTGAATAGCTCTCATCTTGTCTAGATGGGTCTGGTGAAGAGAGATGGGGATAAGATCTGTAAGATTCAATAGTGAATAATTGTTATCATGACTAATCAAGACTGTCACAATTGTAAAGGTAGAAGTTTTGTAACAAAAAATGGGGAGTGGTTAATCTTACAGTCCAGAAACAGAGGACCCTAGGACCATTATGAGAGGAACACACAAGCAGAATGCAGGACCTTATCCAGAGAAACAGCAGTGCCAGATAGAGGCAAAGGTGGGGGCATGGAGAGGAGGAGCGGCTGAGGACTCTAGATTCATGGACTAAGAAGAGAAGGATTAAGAGCTGGTGGCCAGGAGCAGACTTGCAGAATGTGCCCTTTGGAGATGTAAATTATTATATATGCTTGAGTGGTTTTTTTTGTTTGTTTTTTAAAAAGCTAAAGTGGATAAAGAGAAATACTGTTAACTGATGGTACATGGAGGGGATTATCATCATTAAAGGTATATGATTTGTTGAATGTAAAACTGATGATATGCCCTGTAAACTTATACTCAATCCACAATAAAAACCTTAAATTAAAAACAAAACAAAACCTTATGAACAGCAGAGAAACACTGTCAGATACAGAGTTGGAAAATGAGCCCCTCAAGTAGGAAGGCACGCAAAATGCGACTGGGGAAGAGCTGCCTCTTCAAAGAAGAGTTGACCGAGATGACGAGAATGGAGTAAAGCCTGTGGGAGAAAAGCCTGTGGGACCTTCATTTGCTGATGGGAAACATATCAAAATGAAGAGAAACAGCTGTAAACATCCATTAATAATCAGAATATAGAATGTACAAAGTATGAGTCTAGAAAAATTGGAAATTGTCAAAATTAAAACGGAATGTATAAACATAGCTATCTTAAGCCTTGTTATTGTTCTTAAGTGCCCTCAAGTTAATTCCGACCCATAGTGAACCTGTATAGGGTTTCCAAGGAGCAGCTGGTGAGCTTGAAGCACTGACCTTGCAGTTCAAACAACTTTGCAGTCTGACACACTAGCCCACAACGCCACACTAGGACTCCATCATAGGCATTAGTGAGCTGAAATGAACTGGTTACTGGTCATTCTGAATCTGACAACCACATGGTTTACTATACTGGGAATAAAAAATTGAAGAAAAATGGTGTTGCATTCATTGTCAAAAAGAACATATCCAAATCAGTCATGAAGTACAATACTGTTTGTGATAGGATAATATCCATGCGCCTAAAGGGAAGAACAGTTAATACCACTATTATTCAAATTTACACAGCAACCACTAAAGCTAGTGAGGATGAAATAGAAGAATTCTACTAACTTCCTCAATCTGAAGTTGATCAAACATGCAATCAAGATGTTCTGACCATTACTAGTGATTGGAATGCAAGGTTGGGAACAAAGAGGAAGGATCAGTAGTTGGAAAATATAGACTTGGTGACAGAAATGATACTGGTTATTGCATGACAGCATTCTGAAAAATCAATGATTTGTTCATTTCAAATACCTTCTTCAGAAAGCATAACAATTATGCACAGGGACTTCACCAGATGGATTACAGAAATCAAATTGACTAAATCTACGGAAAGAGACGATGGAAAAGCTCTGTATCATCAGCCAAAACAAGGTCAGGGACAGATTTTGGAACAGACCATCAAATGCTCATATATAAATTCAAACTGAAGCTGAAGAAAATGAAAACAAGTTCATGAGAGCAAAAATATGACCTTGAAAATATCCCACCTGAATTTAGAGATCACTTCAAGATCAGATTTGATATATTAAACATTAAAAAACAAAGACCAGAAGATTTGTGGGATGAC
>NW_006408653.1:4917087-4921046 GCF_000296735.1 Chrysochloris asiatica
TCTTATCAATGGAGAAAAGATTGAAGTTGTCAAGGACTTCATTCTTCTTGGATCAACTATCAACACTCACAGAAGCAGCAGTCAAGAAATCCAAGTATTACATTAGGCAAATCTGCTGCACAAGACCTTTTTAAAGTGTTGAAAGCAAAGATGTCAGCTTGAGAACTAAGGTGAGCCTGACCCAAGCCATGGTCTTTTTAATAACCTCATATGCATGCGAAAGCTGGACAGTGAATAAGGAAGACCGTAGAACTGATGCTTTTGAGTTGTGGTGTTGGAGGAGAATACTGAAAGTGCCACAGGCTGCCAAAGAACCAATAGATCCGTTTTGGAAGAAGTGCAGCCAGAGTGCTCCTTGGAGGCCAAGATGGCAAACTTCATCTCTCATACTTCGGGCATATTGTCAGGAGGGACCAATCGCTGGAGAAGGATATCATGTTTGGTAAGGTGGAGGGTCAGAGAAAAAGAGGAAGACCCTCAATGAGATGGAATGGCCAGGTGGCGGCATCGATGGACTCAAGCGTGGCAATTGTAGGATCAGGCAGTGTTTCGGTCTGCTGTGCATAGGGTCGCTATAAGTCGGTGCCGACTCGATGGCACCTAACAAAAACAACTTCTCATTTTGAGTTGTGCCCCATCAGCAAATGATGGTCCCTAAGGCTTTACTCCATTTGTGTCATCATGGTCAACTCTACTTTGAGGAGGCAGCTCTTCACTAGTTTTATTCTGAGTACCTTCCAAACTGAGGGGCTCATATTGTGGCACTATATCTGAAAATATTCTGGTGCTCCTCATCATGTTTCACTACCCAATATTCTAGTGCTGGCAGCGTTCCACTATTATTTGTAAGTTTTTCAGTGACTAAATATTCAGAAAGGAGCTCTGGTAGCGTAATGGTTACGAATCGGGCTGTGAACCTTAAGGTCAGCAGTTCGAAACTGCCAGCTGTTCCGCAGGAGAAATATGAAGCTTCTGCTCCCGTAAAGATTTATAGCCTCAAACAACACTGTACAGGGTCGCTATGGATTGGAATCGACTCGACAGCACTTAAGAACAACAATATTCAGAAGTAGTCCGTCTCTCTTTCTTCCTAGTTTGTCTTAACTTGGAAGCTCAGCTAAAACGTGTGCACCATGGGTAACTCTGCTGGCATTTAAAATATACATGACAAACTTCCATAATCACAGCCAACATCCAAGCCACCACAGTATGACAAACTGGCAGTCGGGTGGTGGGAATAATGTTTAGCAGGATTGTGATTTTCAAAATTGTAATGATAGATGATGTATAACTAAAAGAGGGGTGGTTAATCCTTCATTTATGAAAGACAATGGTCAGAATAACCAAGAGGTGGCCTGAGTTGCCTTGAATTTACTTGATAAGGCTCTTCTATCCAGTCTTCTAAATTCCCTCCAGAGACTGGGTGGGACTTTGAAAATAAGGTATATAGGACTCTAAGGTTAGTTTTGCCTTCCAGCTAAGCTTAAAAGGAGCCATATCAGATGCAAAGATAGAAGATCCCAGGACCATTAGGAGGGAAGAACACGACAGAAGCATGAGAAGCAGCAATGGCAGACGCAACAGCAAAGTCAACAACAGAGATGTTGGCTGAGGTTTCGGCATGGAGAGAAACAGCAGCTTTGGATTTTAGGTCTATAGACTGAGTAAACCTGAGAGCCTACAGGCAGGAGACTGGTTTGCAAACTGTGTCCTTGGGGCATTCACAAACTGGCTAAAAGAGACTTCTAACACTTGTCCAAGCAGGTCAGAGGCCTAGGGACTACATGGATAAGGCTGAAGACAAAAGTGAGGCAAATCTGCAGTATGACAGAGAAGAGGCGCTGCTGACTAGAGAACTGCTGCATCCTAAGTTTTTTTTTTTAATTTTTATAAATGTTTTATTATAACTTATGTGATAGTTCACATGGGAGAATATTAGTTCTACATTCATTCTATCGTATATCGTTTCATTGCCACAGTTACAATCCCCTCCATGAATCATCCGCCCAGTCATCAACACACAGCCCTTCTCCCTCTCTGAATCTCAAGTCCCCAGCCACTCCATCTCTCCACGTCATCGTCTCTGCCTCCATCCATTCTGAGCTTTTTTGATCCTGAATTGTATCCTGTTCACTTCCCTAATAAATCCCATAACCGTATTGTTGAGTTCTGTGTGGCCACTACAATGATTATAGAAGCCAGATGTGAAGCAGAAAGTGCTGTGGAAAGGATGGTTGGTGCCACAATAGGGTAAAAGAAGGTTGTAAGGCATGTCTAACCTCTGCTTTATAGGAAAGAACCTTGGGCTGATTTTCAGTTTGATTCTCTTTCACACTTATAAAGCCAGGGGATGTCAGACATGGTCTCCACATGTTTTTATACACCACAATGTATAGAAAACAAAAATCCTTATCACTGAACCAATAAATAATATCGTGGTAAATGGAGAAAAGATTGAAGTTGTTAAAGACTTCATTTTGCATGAATCCACTATCAACACTCATGGAATCAGCAGTCAAGAAACCAAATGACCCAGAGGCAGTAATATGGCCACAGAAGACTACAGCAGAGAGTGAAGCGTCCAGCTGATATGAAGTGAGGGGAGATGCACAAGAACATCCATGCTTGCAGATAGTACCCACCGGACAGGGTTTCAAGGGCTGGATGATCAGAACTCGACAAGAAGAAAGAGGAAAAAAAAGAGTAACCTGCTACAATTTGATGAACTCTACCTATACTTATGGATGATGTAGCTCAAAGGAGGTAACAAATATTTACGGCGAGGATCACTCCCACCCCATCGGTACACACGGTTAACAAGGATGGGCAACTCAGACATTGGCTACCCAAAATGGGAGGAGCTCTGGTAGCGTACTGGTTACGAATCGGGCTGTGAACTGCAAGGTCAGCAGTTTGAAGCTACCAGCTGCTCCCCGGGAGAAAGATGAGGCTTTCTGCTCCTGTAAAGATTTACAACCTCGGAAACGCTGTTCAGGATCGCTATGGATCGGAACCAACTCGATGGCACTTAATAACAACAACAACAAACCCAAAATGGGGGTGGGAGGGAAGCAACAAAGGCAGGAAGTGACTGGCTTACAAGCTTTCAAGAGGGAGCCTAGTTTCAGATGGGGCGAGGGAAGGTAGAATCTCCACTGAATGATTTCCAACCTGTTTGGACAAGGCTAATGAAAGGAGATGGGGATAGGATTTGTGTGGTACAACAGTGAATAAATGCTGTCAGGACTGACTGTAAGGGTTGGAAACGTAATAGTAGATGTTTTGTAGCAAAAGGAGGGGAGTGACTGATTTTACAGTCCAGGAGCGGAGATCCCTGGGACCATCAGGTGAGAAAAGCAGAGTGTGGGACCCTACCCAAAGAGGCAGTGAAGTCAGAGGTGGAGGCAGAGAAGATGACTTGGACAGATAAGAGTGTCTGGGGACAATGGACTCGGGGAGGGAGAGGGACTGTGTGCAGAGTGGCTGGGGACAACGGACTCGGGGAGGGAAAGGGGCTGTGTGCTGACGGCCGGGGGTAGGCCTGTGGGGTGTACCCTTTGGCTGTTTGGTGATGCTTGGAGGGGATTGTAATCATTGCAATTTAATGGGATATGATGGGATGGATGTGGAACTGATGTTCTCCCATGTAAACCCACATAATTCACAATAAAAACTTTGGGAAAAAAAAAAAGAAACAAAATGACATATTACATTAGAGACCTCTTTAAAGTACTGAAGAGCAAAAATGTCAGTTTGAGGACTAAGGTGCGCCTGACCCAAGTCATGGTATTTTCAATAGCTTCATGTGTATGCTAAAGTTAGACAGTAAATAAGGAAACCTTAGAAGAATTGTTGCATTTGACTCATGGCATTGTAGTTGTTGTTGTCAGGTGCCATTGAGTCGGAACCGACTCATAGCAACCCCATGCACAGCAGAACGAAACAATGTCTGATCCTGG
>NW_006408653.1:4922666-4933462 GCF_000296735.1 Chrysochloris asiatica
TGCATATTTTATTATAGTATTTGGTTTTATCTTCTCAAGCTGATCTTTGAAATTTTCTGTTCAGCTCTTGGACCTCTTCAATTCTTCCATTTGCTTTAGCATTTCTACGCTGGAGAGCAAGTTTCAAAGTCTCTTCTGACATCCATTTTGACCTTTTCCTTCTTTCTTAGTCTTCTTAATGACTTTTTGCTCTCTTCACGTATGATGTTCTTGATGTCATCCCATAACTCTTCTGGTCTTCGGTCTTTAGTGTTTAATGTATCAAATCTATTCTTCAGATGATCTCTAAATTCAGGTGGAATAAATTCAAGGTCATATTTTGGCTCTCATGGACTTGTTTTCATTTTCTTCAGCTTCAGTTTGAATTTGCATATCAGTAATTTATAGTCTGTTCCACAGTCTGCCCCTGGCCTTGTTTTCACTGATGATATGGAGAATATTAAAAGTATCATGGACTCTTAGAACAAACAAATCTGTGTTGGAAGAAGTACAGACAGAAGTCTCCTTAGAAGCCAGGATTACCAGACTTAATCTCTTATAATTCGAACATATTATCAGGAAGGAGCAATCCCTGAAGAAGGACATTTTTCTTGGTAATGTAGAGGGTCAGCGAAAAAGAGGAAGACCCTCAACGAAATGCACTGGCACAGTGGCAGCAGCAATGAGCTCAAGTTTAACAATTGTGAGGATGGTGCAGAACCAGGCAGTGTGGTACTCTGCCTGGTTGTTATGAGTTGAACCCAATTCAGCAACCCTGTACAACAGTTCTATAAGGTTTCCAAATATATAAATCTTCATAGAAATGGGCTGTTATTATCTTTATCCCAATGTAAAGATTGTTGCTATTGTTAATTGCCACTGCGTAGGTCTCACTCATTGCGACTCTATACAGGGTTTGAACCATGGACCTTTGAATTAGCAGTTCAGTGCTTATCCTACAATGCTACATTATCAAGATTGTTGTTGTTAAGTACTGTCGATTCAGTTCCGATTCTCAGTTTTCCTGTATAGGCTTTTCGAGAAGCGGCTGGTGAGTTTGAAGTCACTGACCTTGTGGTTCACACCAGCCTGTAAGTCAAATGCTTATCCTATGGTGCCATACCAGGACTCCAGCCCTGGTAATCATATGGGTAGTTCTACTCTGTCCTTTAAGGTTGTTAGGAGTCAAAACAGTATGGACAGCAATAGGCAGGGTAGTTATAGGTTTAGCATTTCAGTACAGGAAAACCATCCAACAAATTGGTTTCAGTGGCCTAAATCAGGGCTTAGCAAACTTCTTCTGTAAATGACCAGATAGTAATCATTTTTGGCTACATAGGTCATACAATCTTTGTTGTAACTACTCAACTGTGAAGTTATAGCATGAAAAAAAAATTTTATTTACAAAATAAGCAGTCTTGGATGTAGTTTACTGACTCCTGGTCTAAATACTTTTTATTGTTATTATTCAGTGCAGAGAATATCAGAAAGATGTTTACCTGTGCTTTACTGATTACGCAAAAGCTTTCGATTGTGTGGATCATGACAAGCTATGGACAACATTGTGAAGTATGAGTATTCCACAGAACACTTAATTGTGCTCATGAAGAATCTGTACCTGGACCAAGAGGCAGTTGTTCGAACAGAACTTGGGAACACTGAACGCTTTAAAATTAAAAAAGGTGTGCGACAAGGTTGTATTCTCTCATCATACTTATTCAACCTGTATGATGAGCAAATAATATGAGAAATTGGTTATATGAAGAAACTCATGGCATCAGGATTAGAGGAAGACTCATTAACAACCTATGATATGCAAATGATACAACCTTGCTTGCTGAAAGTGAAGAAGACTTATAATATTTACTGATGAAGATCAAAGAGCACAGCGTTCAGGATGGATTGCATTTCAATGTAAAGAAAATAAAAATCCTCACCATTGGATCTATAAACAACATTCTTATCAACGGAGAAAAGACTGAAATTGTCAAAGACTTCATTCTTCCTGGATCAACTATCAACACTGACGGAATCAGCAGTCAAGAAATTAGCCAACGTATTGCAGCATTAGGCAGTGTTTCATTCTGCTGTACATAAGGTCACTATGAGTCGGTACCTACTCAATGGCACCTAACAGCTTACCTTCTCATTCTATTTGCATTCTCCCAAACCAAGAATTGTTCTATTTTTTCTATACTGTTTTATTGTTGCTTTTCTATGTCACTTTAATTTCTTTGTGGAAAAAGACAGGCTGTAATTATGTGAATACAAGAAGGCTTTAAAAAGTTTGTTTTTAAAAATGCATTGTCTTTTAATTCCATTTTTCTCTGAACTTCCTGAATCCCCTCATAAATGCCACAATCCACATATCCAGGGTGTGTGCATTTACTTACCTGTGTAAACAAAGTAGTTTTTTGCCCAGAGATGACTTTTAATGTTTGTTGTCCTTGTGCAGAAGATGTGCTGACTCCTATCGTTCCTTGGACTACTGAACCAGGAGTCAGCTGTTTTCCAGATGTCTGAGGTGATGGCTGGCCAACTAAAAATGTGCCCTAAGTTAGACCAAAAATAAACAACGAATGAGTAATTTGCTCAATTCAAATGACTTGATCCTCCCATCCTTTAAATCACCAAATCCCACTTTATAAATTGTCATGTTTTCCTTCAATTTTTTAACTTGGTCAAATGATTAAAAAGAATTAACTTTGCCCCAGATGTGACTACCAATAGTTATCTGTATGTCTCTAATTCTGCACAGTAGGTACAGAGCAGGTTGATGGAAATTCAAGTTTTGTAACCTAGTTCAAGTCCTCAAAGTCTGATTTAACCTCTCAGACGAATAATTATTTCACTTTTTCAACAAGAATTTCTGGAGCCAAAATTCCATTCTCTTCCTTAGAAGTTTTAGTGACAAGGGAAAAGAAGTTAGAAATCTGTCCCTAATCTTGAATCTAACTTAACTTTTAAGTACTATAACTTGATGCTATTACTTTCGTTACGCCATTCTAGAACCCATTTTCAACTTTGCATTAATACTGTGTATTATTCTCTTGTATTTGGCAGGCAATTTTTAATCACAAAGATCTGTGTTAAATCCAAATTCTACCACTAGTGTAACAGGATATCTTGGATATGCTTCTTAATTGAATCTCTCTGAATTTTTATTTCTTCTTCTGTAAAATGAATAGATGACTTACCTCTCAACATGGTTATTGAGAGGATTAAAGTAAATGAGACAACACAGAGTACACTTCCAGCACATAGTAAGCACTAAGGAACTGCTATCAGCACTACAGCTGGCCTTTACATCTGTGGAACTCACATCTGGGGATTCAACCAACAGTGGATGCAAAATATCACGGGAAGGGTGATCAATTAAGAAGCAATTAAGTGATCAAAGCAATCCCTCAAAGGCAAAGAGAGAGAATAAAGTGCTATTTATAAGGTCACCATGGGTCGGTACTGATTCGATGGCACCTAACGACAATAACATAAAGTATTTACCTTGCATTAGATATTGTAAGTAATTTAGACACGATTTTAAGTACATGGAAGATGTATACAGGTTATAGGCAAGAAAAGACACCATTTTACGTAAGGAACTCAAGCAAAAGCAAATTTTGGTATACAAGGGGGTCCTGGCACCCACCCCTGCAGACACCAAGTGAAGACTGTATTTGGAAATTTCATGGCGTAAGTGTCATCTCTCAAAACAAGTCCAAAATAACAGGGCAAAAATTTTAGTACTGACCTCAAATCTCCGAGTTGTAAAAGGAAAATTACTTTAATTTTTGCATATAATGTAAGCAACCACACATTAATCTGCACAGTGCTCACAGGAAACAAACACTGAGGGGATGTCCTGTTTGCAAAAAGAAACCAAAACCCAGAAACACCATTGTATATTACATGCATTATTTGCATAAAAATGTGGTTTGTTGTTGTTGCTGTTAATTGGCATCCAATAGGTTCCAACCCATCACGACCCAGTTACCTTAAAATTAAAGGTAGTATTAAAGAAGTAAATGAGTTAAATGATACCGGGTGTCCAGACCTGGGGAGTTTGCTTGAGGATGTAGGATGTGTATGTCAGGTGCTGGGATATCCCTCCAGGCCCCGTGGTACTTTGAGTTCCTCCACTTGCGCCGCCTCCACCACCTCCTCCAGCAGTACCAGAAGCAGCACCAGCACCGGCAGCAGCTGAGCTCGACTGGAGGTCTAAAAATGCAGAGTCACAGTAACCGCACCATAAAAAGTACCAAGCAAAGGCTTAACAAACAACAGTTAAGTTCAGGGAGGTGTCTCCTCGATAGCACCATTCCCTCCTTTTCTGTGACAAGTGTAAGGGCAACTTCCTGGGACTGGAAGACTGAAATCTACTTATTTCCAACTGAATGACACCTTATTTCAGCTCTGAAAGATCTTTCAGCTCTGATGAAGATCTTTCACAAGTGTTGCCATAGTTCTGAGAAATCAAGAGAGAGTCATCTAACACTGATATTTTCTAGCCAAGTGTTAATCTTCATTAGATTAACAAATAGAAGTTCAAATAGATGCTTCCTAACATTTTTAGTATTTTATTTAATTTCAAGAAAACGGTTGACTTGGGTGAAGGTAAAGACAATTAAAAACAACCAAGAAACTGCTGAAACTGAATATAATTCTACAGCTTTCTTTTATTTTGTTTCTCCCTGAGGAAAACTTAGACTTTGTATACTCTTTAGTGACTGCAGGTCTCTAATCTTTTCTTCTTTTAAGCGTCACTCTGAAGACTTTAAACTCCCTTTACTCCCAATTGGTGAAATAATACATGTGGAGGCTTCAAAAAACTTGTAGAAAAATGGAATTTTTTCTATGAATTCCTAAATAAATGACCTGGAATAAAAATATCCACTTAGTAAATATCAGAGTTCAACTTCCTTCCCTGTCTTAATCGCAGTGATTATTATTGGAGCAGACTCCTTCCCAACTGTTTAGTTTGATTGTAAGCGCCTTACAAAAACCTATGTAACTCTTTGGATGACTTTGGGAATCCTTCAATTACTTTTTTCTTAGATACCTAATTTTCTGACACAACACTGCTTAAATCACAGAAAAATGCCAGTGTGCAAAACTGGAAAGCACCCTTTAGAGTCAATAAAATGGTGATTAGCTTATACACAGTACCTGGGTAAAGTAAAGGTAGCAAACTTCTACTATTCCTAACCATGATACCAATTCAAATTCTGATTCAGAGGGAAATAATTTCTTTTATCCTGTTAACATTAACCAAATTGTTTTTCTATATATGTCAAAGCAAAAGTTTATACAGGTCTAAATAAATCTCCTAGCTTCCATGGACTTTGATAAGAACTACATACTAAATCCTGAGCTTGTATTTCTCTTTTTATCTCTAATCCTAGCAAACAAAGTACATCTAAATAATGCCCAGCAAAAACACCTGATTCCATTCTTATTTTTGTCCTTGTTAAAAAGAAAACAGACTCTTGCAGTTTCTGTAAGCCAGTGGATGTTCCCAGGTGTCACCATCAGTTTTAGACACCACGGTTTACAGAAAAAGGGAGAACTCTTCATCCACAGTTCCCACAGGCAGCTTTCTCCCCAAGACAGATGCAACAGCACCTTCCCAGTGTGATTCGTCCTTGACCCCAACTCTGATTCCAATTCACAACAATCCTGTATAGGGTTTTCCCAGGCTGTAAATCTTTACGGGAACAGAAAGTCTCACCTTTCTCCCAGAGTGGATGATGGGTTTGAACTGCTGACTTTGTAGTTAGCAGCCCAGTGCTTATCCTATAGCACCACCAGGGATTCTTAACTGACTAGGAAAAGAAACCCAAAACAGCATGTCTCTTCCTAAGATTATGATTACTTAAATCTACTTCTAGTTAACCCGCTTATATTTAAAACTCATTGTTGGCAACAGTATGCTGTATTTATGGAAATACTTCCTGAAGCAGGTTTAGAACTACCACTCAGGTGAAGAGATGAACATACCCAGAGACTCAAGAACCAAGTAACTTAATGATGGACTAACTAGCATTGTTGGTAGCTCTCAAGATGGCTCCTTGAGGGATCAGCAGTAATTTTCCTTTTCCTGATGGATTCTTGCTGTTTGTAGTAAGATAAAGTTTGGTGCCAGGAGGCAAATTTGCCAAGTTAGCCAAATTAGTGGCTGGTAGCTGCAATGTTGCCATCACTAGAAAGGTAAAGGCAAAAGAAAAAAAAAACAAACTGGTAAAATAAACTGGGCTGGAAGACAACGCTATCTCTAAAATATAGTAATATTTAATAAAAAGCACAAATAGTAACTCTACAGTGATAGTATCCTACAGGAAACAATGCAAAGGTTGCTATTCTTGAATACCTTGCTAATGGAAAAATAGCATACAGGGTAGGCTAACATAGTCTGCCAGAAACGAATTAATATATGAGTAGGAACAGACTCGACAGCACTTAACAACAACATTATATATAAATAGAGTGATCATGTGTCCCGGTTTCCCCAGAGTAGTTCCACTTTACATTTATGGCCCACTGTAATTATTAATTAGCAATGATAAAAAGACAATCAGTAAAAAATTACCCTATCTAGAGATGAGTACACTTTCCTCATTTGTATAAATCTCTTTATTCAATTTCTAGTAATAAGGAAGTCTTTTGACTTCACTCACTTCCTAAGAACTTAGAAATGCTAGTTAACAACCAGCTATCACTAAACTACAATTAATCTTTTAAAATCTTCACTCAAGTCAAAGAGCTTTCACTCACTTCCCTAGAATTTACTTATCTATGTACATGACTTCTAAAATGTAGCCTACTGGACCACCTGAGTCATCCACAGGAAAACCTTCTCAACCACCTCTGGCAGTGTGTATAAATGTAAAGTCTGAGAAGTAGGAACTCTGGAAGCTACCCCAAAATATTAGAGACTACTTCAATAAAAGTGACCACCATCCCTCCCTCTCCATTATCACTAGAACCAATCCCATCTTACCTTCCACCACTTTAAGTCAGCACTACCAAACTCTCAAACCTCTCTGTTCACCCACCTTCACCTGACCCTCAACTCCATTCTGCTCATACTTCCTGATCTGATGTCGTGGGTCTCCCGAAATCTCTCGCTATGGATTTCTTGCTGCTGTGGTCAATATATTCCTCTGTAATCTCAAAGTTTCTGAATATTATCTCTTCTTGTAATTAAGTCTGGCAGTCCTCTGAAGACCTTATTTTCCCAGGGACATCCTTTTTCAGGGACTAGTTAATATTATATTTGTTGTTGTTAAGTATCATCAAGTCAGTTGACTCATAGAGATCTTGTACGTAAGGTTTATAAGGTTTCCAAGACTAAATATGTGGGCACAGAAAGTCTCATCTTTCTCCCTCAGAGCAGGTGGTGGGCTCCAACTACTGACCTTGTGATTCCCAGTGCAGTGCTTATCCTATGGAGCTATACTTTATTATCTGTGGGTCAGGACTGGAAAAGAGTTGTCTTTTTGCTTTGTTTTCTTTTTCTCTTCAGTCTGACTTTCAGAAGACCATTTCCGTCCCTCACTCATGGAAAAACCCCAGGCTCCTCTGAAACTTAGGCATGGCTGCACAGCTTTATCCTTATCCTGTTTTGCTTTCATTTATTGCTCTACCAGTCACTTCGCTCATTTTCTGAAGATTGACTTCTGACTCAAAGTACATCTGCTCTTCATTAACACACGATCTCTGGTTATCTGACATTTCACATTTAGGACAATAGTAAAAAATCTACTATGCAACTATTACAAGGCAAAGCCTTCAATGGCAATAGCTGTGGAAAGTCCCCTCAGTGGAGGACAGTCTCCAGGTGGCCTCTAAGGAGCTAAGCCTCCTGCAGGGATGGGCATCAGTCCAGCTACTGTGTCAAGCAGGCCTCCTCCATGGCCATGGCCTCCTGGGGCACACATAGACAGCACCAACCTACTAGGTGCCTACCTGGGTTCCCAGCTCCTATGTGCCCTGAGATCAAATTGTTGTGGGTTGGGAATTTAGGAAAGAAAGGGGCATCGGAAGTGTCTGGGAGAAATGCTTGCAAATTCATGACATCCCAAAGTTAAGCTGACCTGGGCCTAAAGCCTCTGTGTTGGCAGGGTCAGTGCATGGCTATGCTGCCCACACCCTGACAGGAAGCCCAAGCCTGAGTGGCTGGGAGTAGAGCCCTGGAGGCAGCTCCCCCAGGGAAGCTCTGACCCCTGCACAAGGGGAAGGTGAAGTGGTTAATAATTGGGTCCCAGCTTTACCTAGCTCTGTCTCCTCCAAGCATATCTTGTTGATTATTTTCTAAATAAACTGATAATAACAGTAATAATAAATCAAATAAACGGGTGGCCTGAAAACAGAAATAAACAAAACCCAAACCTCCATTTCTGTACGTGGGTTTTCACATAACCACCTGGTCTTTGGAAACTAACCACATCCATAGGTGAGGAGTGGGTATACTGTTCTCTAGGCTATGGGCTGTCATACTCAGTGACAATATTGTAAATGACCCATTCTATTCTCTGCCTTTCCAGCTGCTTGATTCTCTAAAGCCAAAGATCTTCTTCTGAAATCCTTCTCAAGAGCCCATTCTCAGTATCACAACCTAAACTGTCATTACTAGCAATTGCATCATCTGTGAAATCTTTATTCTGGCCTTCTACTACCTTCTATCCTTCCAACTAATGGGCCCACGTACCCTCTACTACAACAATGCTTTAGCTTCATTAAGACCTTAGAAAGTCAATAAACAATGTGTTAGGTATCTTTTTCCTTACAGTAACAATTTATCACAGCTAAACATAGTCTAGGTGTTTGGTAGAGAATGCATTAATCACATACCTCAAAATGTTGGTAAGTCTGAATACAACCCAAAATGGGGATGAGGACAAATGAGAATTATACTTCAGCTCTGAAAACACTATTAAGTAACACTCTCTTCTGTTATTTTTGATAATTAACAAAAACATAGTAAAATAAACGGAAAGCCAACAAATGCTACTACCATTTCCCTATGTAAAATGTTACATGAAAAGGTTATTACATTAACTTTCTTATATATTCCTTATGACATCAGCTTAACAGTCTTTCTCAGACAATACCAAATACCAAATAAAATCACTAGATAAGAAATTCTGGATGGGCTGCTGCTGAAAGACCCCCAATTAATATTAGTTACCTGAACCCTGGGATCCACTCTTCTGAGGGCCAGCAGCAGTGACCTGGGCCTTGGTTAAGGCTTGTACTGGCTGAGCCACAATGGTTCCTCCACCTCCACTCACAATGGCTTTGGCAACTCCTTGGGTCACAACTTGCTTTGGACCAACTGCTTTGGCAACAGAAGAGCTGGCCTTGGCTACAAGGATTTGGCCACCACTGATGGCCACAGCCTGTTTCACTGTTGAAGGTAAAGTAGTCCCAACTGGCACTCCAACAACCTGTTCAAAACAGAGGAGAGCCCAGCAGTGCTTCTTCACATAGTCCTTTAGAGAACTTACAGAAAGAACAGTCAGACTGTTTGAGCAAATATTATAAAAGCCAAGCTATAGAACACAGAATGCTACCTATGACAGCAATATTCTTCACAGTCTGGATATTGTAATACTAAATAGTTAAAGACTTCCAAAAATTCCAGAGCTATTTTTTAATCTTATTTTGATTATTAAATAATACCATCGTTTGTAAAAAATTTGGAAAAATATAAAGAAAAAAATTATACTCACATTTTCAATTATTTACTTCCAATTCTTTTAAAATATACATTTCAAATCACAGAACTAGGATACAATGTAAACACAGTTTGGTATACTATAAGAAGCATTTTTCTATGTTATGATTTTTTAGAAACATATTTAGGTAAGCAAATAATAACATACTAGAGATGCACCATAATCTATGTGAACACTTCACTACTGTTGGATATGCAGATAATTTCAAACTTTACATCATCATGAAAAGCTTACAGTAAGCGTTCTCATGTATAAACTTTTATACATTCACTATATACTTTTAAATAAATCAGCTATTCACTAATCCATTCTATACTTCTCCAGATAAAATAATCACTTCTTTTCACTCTAAAACACCTTAAATTCACATCATTTTTATATAGTATAGTATTTGACACTTCTTTCAACTGATGAAAAAAAAAAGTTGTCTTTTTCTGTGTCTCTTCCCAATCTATCCTCTTCTTGAAGGTTAAAAAAGTAAAGCTTTCACTAAGAATCATATTTATACAAGAACAAGCAAGTTGTTTGCTGGGGAGCCATCAAGGCAAGCAATCAAGTCCCCTTATGGCAAATTCCCTTCCAAGACTGAAACTCAAAGGGAATACAAGAGCAGGCATGTAATCTTGCAGGTGACCATGTTGGTCTATCAGTAAGGGGACGTGGGGGAAAAACAGCAATAAAGCTGTGAGCTAAGTCCAACTACATTCAATAGACTCCTATCAACCTGGATTGAGACCTGGTTGGCCAGCAGCAGTATACCAAGACCTGGGGACTCCCGAGTCCATGGACAGGGACACACCCACAAAGAAGTAGAGCAGAGAGTGAAGCATCCAGCTGATATGAAGTGAGGGGAGATGCATAAGAACACCCATCCTTGCAGATATGACCCATTTGACCTAGCTTCAATGGCTGGATGATCAGAACTTGACTAGAGGAAGAAAGAAGAGGAAAAAAATATGTAATCCAGGGACTTCCGGCACTTCCCGGACCAGGCAACTCAGAGTAGACACTGGAGAGGGAGAGAAAGGAATAGTCAGAAACACCACACTAGAAGGCTTGTAAGTCCATCTTCTGCCTATG
>NW_006408653.1:4934737-4954713 GCF_000296735.1 Chrysochloris asiatica
GTTGATGATGCATGGAGGGGATTGGAACCATGGCAGTGAGATGATATACGATGGAATGAATATAAAACTAAAGTTCTCCCATGTAAACTATCATATAATTCACTTAATAAAACCTTAAAAAAAAAAAATGTGTAATCCACTAAAATTTAATGAACTTGACCTATACTTATGGATGTAATAGCTTAAAAGAGGGAACGAATCTTCACAGCAAGGATCATTCCCACTCCCTCTGTACACAGGGTTGACAGGGATGGGAAACGTAGACATTGGCTACCCAAAATTGGGTGGGGGTGGGGGTGGGGCTACAAAGGCACAAAGTGACTGGCTTACAAGTTTTCAAGAGGGAGCTTAGTTTCAGAGGGTGCAGGGGAAGGTAGACTCTCCACTGAGTGTTTTTCAAACTGTCTGGATAAGGCTGGTGAAAGGAGATGGGGATAAGACCTTTTGTGGTTCAACAGTGAAAAATTGGTATCAGGACTGATTGTGACTGTTGCAAATGTATATATAGGTAGACGTTTTGTAACAAAAGGAGGGGAGTGGTTGATCTTGCAGTCCAGGAGCAGAGAACCCTGGGACAATCGGGACCCTATCCAGAGAAGCAGAGACACAAGAGATGGAGGCAGAAACAATGACATAGAGAGATGGAGCGGCTGGGGACTCTAGACTCAAGGAGAGAGAGGGGCTCTGTGCTGGCGGCTGGAGGGCAGGCTTGCAGGGTATGCAATATATGATTATATATTCTTGAGTGCTTCAGTGTACATCCAAAAACAACCAGAGGGAATGGAAGCAAATGCTGTTGAATGATGATGCACGGAGGGAATTGTAATCAATCATTGCAATGAAATAAAATATGATAGGATGAATGTAAAGCTGGTGTTCTCCCATGTACACTATCACTCAATTCACAATTAAAAAAAAAATAAAGAAGATTTAACTAAAAAATAAATTTAAAAAGATACCAGGTACCCAAATCATGACAGAACTATCTGGTTCTGAAGTGCTGTGAAGTGAAGTGCTTTCAAGTAAGAAAAGACCAACCAAGGTGTTCTTTTAAACCAAAGTTTTTTTGAAAATGGTAATGGATACCTCTGGGTACACAGTCCAACTTAATTTCCCTAGACAAGCTTACGTTGAAAAACAAACATCCCATGTAATATTAAGTAACTTTAAGTAGTTTCAGAAAATATCTACAAAAAAATCTGAGATAATTTAATTCTGGATGGTCCAACAATGGTCTTAAGAAGATATATATGGTTCACAAAGTTGAATTAGCTCTGGAATGAGGGAGCAGACCGGGGTTCAAATTTCCTATCAGTTACTAGCTTTACATGCTGAATGAAATAGCTTAACCTCTCAGAGCGGTCTCCTCATTTGTAAAATGAGGGTTAAAATACCCAGCTTGGAGGGTTGCTTTGAGGATTACAGATAATGTATAAATAAGAGCATGAAAAACATAAGCACTCAATAGATAGTACTTCTTATTGATGCAGGGAAACATGGATACATGTACTATTTTACAGTTCTCCCAATACATTAATAGCCCTGCCACCCCCCCCACCCCCAAAATTACAAGGAAAGTAATTCTTTAATGAGTTAAAAATCATTAAACATGTCATACTGCCTGGACAGCAGAGGTGTAAATGGTCACAATTAACAAGTAAAATAGTAGATCTCAGTACTGTTGGTTACCCATTTGAGATTTGTGTCAAGTTGAAAGCTTCTATACAGAGCCAATCACCTTCACTGGTAAAGAATGTCTCTTTGATTCTTGGCCTATTCCTGGAACCTCCATAATACACATCAATGACTATTGTAAGAACAGAAGGACCTAACCCTTTATTTTCTAACTGGGCTTACATCTACAAGCTTTTCTGGGGATCATCATTCCTGCCATTCTCAAACAACATTTATTGCATTATCAACTTTCCCATCCCTGCCCAAAACAAACCTTGGAGGGCTGAATCTTTGGTGATTGGGCAGACCCTTCTCCTGCAGTTATGACCTGTTTTTGAGGAGACACAGCTATCATGTGACCCCCTTTCACAGTCACATACTGGGGGAGTGATGACTGGCTGGCCGCTCCTGATGTGGGCACGGGGGAAGCTTCACCAGGTTCCTGTTTGATAATCACCTTACAACAAACATGATAGCAACACTGAATAAACAGCTCATGAAAAAACTACTAATATGTGAATCTATTATGTTTGCAGCAAACTGATTTAATGAAGTTTGATCTGTAAAGAATGGCTTCACAAAAAGGGCAAAAATACTGTCAGTAACAATTATTAATTAAATGGACCAAAAGTAGAATGAATCCACCATTACTACTTAATCACATCCTTTAGGTATTTAGGCAGCACAATGGTAACACAGAAACAAACACACACAGATTGTGCTCTTTAAATTCTCCATCTTGTTAGAAGATTCGGTTGTTGTCATTAAGTGCCACTGAGTTGGTTCTGATCATAGCAACCCTGTATAGGGTTTCCAAGGAGCAGCTGGTGAGCTTGAACCGACGATCTTGCAGTTCAAATGGCTTTGCAGTCTGGCTCATTAACCCACAGCGCCACACCAGGACTCATGTTAGACTCTAGCAGTCTACATAAATGGACGCGTATTTCAAAGGCAAGCCCTGTTTGTAGAGCTGATCCATAAAATGAGTATGTAACAAGACCATATAGACTTCAGAAATAGTGACCTAAAATACGTACCTTTGTGAAAGCTCCAAGCCCTCCAGTGATAGGTTTAGGGCTTTGAACCTTGGGGTGACTTCCAATTGGGCAAAGAGGTGGCATAGATGCAAACAAAGAATCCTCCTGCTATGTGTGTAAAAATACACATCACAATTAGATCAAAATGGGTGACTCTGGATATTCCAGTTACTTATATTTACTACAAACCTGTGACGTTAAAGCAACATAAATAACCAAAAGGCAAAACAACACAAAATATTTAAAATTCTCTGGGGTCTTCCAAGTCTCTGTATCTGACTTTCAGTATTATTTTAGAAGCCAAATGCACAGGAAGGCTGACACATAGCAACATAGCAACAACCTACAATCTGTGTTCTGTCGTGTGCTTGAATGACTTCTTTCAAATGACCTCTAATACAGTGAGCTATGAGTTGGAACCGACTAGACGGTACCACTACCATCACTGTAGGATAAGAACTGTTTTTCTCTTTTTATATCCCTTTTGCTGTTGCTATAAATTCCATTGAGTTGCTTCTCACTCATAGCGGACCCAATAAGTGGCTGGTGGGTTTGAACCACCAACCTTGTGGTTAGCAGTCCAGTGCTTATCCTACAGAGCCACACCAGAACTCCTAGAGCCTAGGTATTAAATGAATGAACAAATGAAACAGGCAGCTGCAATATTTCAGTGTGTACTCCCTTTTGATGGCATTCCCATCTTGATTTGCAAATTTGACTCTGAATAAAGATTAAAATCCAAGGGGAAATTTTTCAATAAAATTTTGGTGTTTCTTTGAAAATCAAACACCAAAACAACTAGAAAATCTGAACAGTTAGCAGATATAAAAGCAACCACGGTCAGTTTGCTAGTTTATCTAATTTTCAAATAAAAAGATGTAAATCTCAGAGCTAAATTGCCATAAATAAATGTTACAGGCAAGAAGCAAAATTAAAAGCATTGCTTGACTGTGATGGAAAAATAATCAATAAACATTAAAAGTAGACTGGCAGGGTGTTAAGGTCTTCAAGGAAATTATTAAAATTCAGACATTCACCTACACAAGTGCTCAGAGACAGCCATAAACTTTAAAAGAAAAATCTCTCAACTAGGAAACCATTGAAAAATCTTCACTTTTAAGTGCGTAAATATAAGAAATGCTGTGTTAGGCACTAGTCATATAAGAGAAATCATCTTTGTATGCTTGGTGGGGGTGGCGCGGTAGGGAGGGTTTTTGGACTGATTACACGGGAAAGGCATTAGACTTCAGGAAGCCATGACAAGTAAGCTGAATAATTAACCAGACAGCAGAGGGTCACTGCCAAGTAATGCCAATATCTAGTGCTCTGATTTGAACAAATCACATATCGAAGTTCTAAATTTCATGGAACGAATTAGGCCTATCATTGTAAAGAAGGAAAATAAACTTAATAGAGACAAAAAAATTATCTTAATAAACCAACAGGCTGATATATGAGTAAGAAAATACATTTCTTTTCCTTGTTAGATATTAATAAATGCATTACAGATGAATATTTTTATAAAGAAATATATAAAACAAAGCTGTCAAAAAAACCCAACCACCTTACCATAGTAAGTTTGCACATAGATGCTGGGTGACTATTTAATAGAAGTGTTGAGAAGCATTTTCTACACTAGGAAAAGATCAAGGACAAAACTGAGGGCCTCTGGAGCACATGATCTTCCAGAAATTTATTAGGTTAAATAATCTATAAAATTTGTATTATCACGAGACAAATTCTTGCTGTCTTTAGAAACTAACCATGTGCAATAAAGCTGTGTTACCTTGACAGTCGATGTTACAAAACCACCTCCATGAAGTTTAGGGACAGGGGAGCTTGTCCCTTGGGAAGCCTGGGAGGCAGTGGAGAGCTTGCTTGTAGGACTTCCTGATAAACATGGCAGATTGAAAAATAAAATATCAAGTATAAGTGAAATTTATAAAGTGGAATTTTAAAACATTATTCTCCACATTCCCTTTCTTTTTCACTATTTTCTATTTTTAAGGATTGAAAATTCATAATCCTGAAACTACTAAATCCTGACATGTAGAAAAACAAGTAAATGTATTCTGCTCCTTACAGAAGAGAAACTGTAACATAATAATTGTCCAATAAACAGTCCAAAACACATGCATTCATACAAATGCTGCAGCTGTTGCTGTGTGCCATCAGGTCAGTTCTGATTCACAGAAACCCCTTATAGAGGTTCTGAGACTGTACATCTTTTCAGGAGCAGAAAGACTAATTTTTCTCCTGTAAAGCAGTGGTGGATTCAAACTGCAGACATTTCAGTTAGCAGCCCAAAGCCTAACCCACTACGCCACCAGGGCTCTTCCATATGAATGCTAGATCCTTCCAAGTGGTTTCAAAATGTTCCCAGCACTCACAACTTGATCCCCAGCTCACCAAACTTGCCTTCAAAAACTTTTGGCTAGTTCTGAAAATTAAACATTCTTACAGAAAACCTATCTGACATCCCTACATAGTAAATTCAAAAACGTACTGCTCTTCCTATGAGAGTTCTCTTTTTATAACGGTAAGTTTCAATTTCTCTCAAAGGCAAAATTTATCTTATTCATAGAAAAGTAAAGATCACCTTGACTGGTAGAAATGTGTATGTCTTACAAAACTATTCCTGTACTAAAAGTTCAATTTGGAAAAATTGTTAGCCACATCACTTGCTGGACCAAAAAGAAGTCTTTCGAGTAAAAAAAGTATTTACTAGAAAATAATTTCTAAATACTATTAGAAACTTAATTACGGTTTACTTTTATTCTGTTTTGAACATTTTATTGTGGTTTACATTATTACATATTGTGGTTTACACATTCCCTCTTTTTTCCCACTCACCAATGTAAAACACATTTTGTTTCATATTATCAATTGCAGTCACCCACTGTAACAGCCTTCTTCTCACTTCCTCCCTGGGTTCTGTTTCCATTTGCTCATCTTTGCTGCCCCCTTCTGCCTGATTCACTTTGTTTCTGGGTAAATGCTGCCCATTTAGTTTCATATGGTTGATTGTTCTGGGTGTCAATTATGGTGTTCTTTGGCTCATTTTAAATGCCTATTTATTGTTTGGCTAAAAGGTGATCTCTGGGAGTGGGTTCAGTTGCAGATTTGAAGGACCATAGTCCCAGGGATTCCACCAATTTCTGGTTAAACCAGTAAGCCTGGTCTTTTCTGAGTTTTGTTCTACATTTTTCTCTCAACCTGTCTAGAACCTTCTATTGTGATCCCAATCAGAGCAGTCAGTAGTGGTGACTAGGGACCATCAAGTTCTTCTGGTCTCAGGTTAATGGAGGCCAAGGCTCATGTGGGCTATTAGTCCTTTCGATTAATTGCTTCCTTGAGTCTTTGATTTTCTTCACTCTTCTCTGTTGCGTACGGGAAGATACCAATAGTTGCATCTTAGATGGCCATTCACAAGCTTTAAAGATTTCAGTCGCTACTTACCAAAGGAGGATGTGGAACATGGTCTTTATTGACTATATTTATGCCAACTGACTTTGATGTCCCCTAGACTATGATCTTACATTCTCATGCCCAGTGACTCAGTCCCTCAGAGTACGTGGTTATAACTCAGAAATCTGTCTAACTTTGCCCGCTGTTATGTGCTACTGTATACTTGGACATAGTATTACATATTATTTGCAGCACATACAAATATGAGGGGGATTCAAATAGCTAATAGAAAAATGGAATTAAGACAATGGAATTTTGCCATGAACTTTCTGAAGTCCCCGCAATCATGCATATGAGTGTACTCCCATATACCATCAATAATTGTTCAGCTTACCTATCAACCTGTGTTGCTGCTGTTGTTAAGTGCCCTCGAGTTGGTTCCGACTCATAGCGACCCTATAAAAGGTTTCCGAGACTTTAAATCTTCACTGGAGCAGAAAGCCTCATCTTTCTTGAAGCCCTACCTTCTGGTTCAGTGTTTACTGTATGGCACCACTGCACTCCCATCAACCGATGTATCCACTCATACATTACAGCTACTACTGCTGGCACCTTTTAGTCTTGCAGACCTTCCAAGTGTCTTCCTTTGCTTTGGTCATGTTGTGCTGATCTCCAATTTATTGTGTATTGTCCTTCCCTTCACCCAAGATAGCACTTGTCTATTAGTGATTTTTTTTCCTCACAACTCCTCCCATCCCTGATAAACATCACAAGATGCTTCTGTGAGTAAAAACCTTGTCATAAAAGTGGTCTCATACAATATTTGGCCTTTTGTGATTGACTAATTTAACTCAGCATAATGTCCTCTAGGTTCATCCATATTGGCAGATGTTTCCAATTCATTGCCATTCTTAAATGTTGCGTAGTATTACATTGGAGCTGTATACTGTATTTTCTTTATCCATTCATCTATTGATGGGCACCTCTTGCTATTGTGAAGAACATGGGTGTGCATATGTGTATTTCTGTCATGCCTCTGATTTCTCTAAGTAGCAGGATAGCTAGGTTATATGGTATCTCTAGTTGAAAATTTTTAAAGAGTTAAAAAGTTAAAACTGTTTTCCTTTTAATCAGTAGAAACCAAAAAGAAAAACTTAAGGAAACTCCCAAAAATACAGCTTTCATAAATAGTAAGTAGTAAATTTCCCCTCAAAGAAACAGCATTGAAGTTACTTTTACATATTTATATTGTTTTGGATGGAGGCTCTAATAATATTTTATTATATGGTTACTGCCACACCAGACTTTCATCTTTAATAAAAGATTAAACCTTTTGTGGTACACAAATATTGATCAATAAACACACCTGTACTGGGAGTGGTGGCGCAAATAACCTGTCCAGGCTTGTCCATGATAACATACGGATTACTACTAACAGAGCTGGCAGTGCCTTGCTTCACATGAACTGGAGTGGACGTTGGAGTTCGAGGCAATGGTGATGGACTTGGAGTTGAAATTGGAGAACCTTTATTAATTTAAAAGAGAGGAGAAAGAAAATACTTATATTAAGCTATCTAAGATGTTGAGGGAGTCCTGATGTGGCGCTGTGGGATGATGCACTGGACCAAAAGGTCAGTGTGAACGCCAAGGTTGGAGGTTCAAGTTCACTAGACGCTCCTCAGAAACCCAATATGGGTCGCTATGAGTTGAAATCCACTTGACAGCACTTAACAACAACAACAACAAAGATGTTAAAGAAAAAGAGAGGCAGGGCTGCCAGCACAGATGTGACAAATCTGGAAAAGAAAGTGTGACATCTGCTTTAGATACTGAGCTGTGGCAGCGCAGCTGAGATCGGAATGTGCTTCATTCTCTGCCTCCTTATTAGCTGAATAGCAGCAGCTTCAGAAAAATCTTTATAAACATCTTTTTGGTTCCATTTCATACTACCGAATGTACTGCTGCATTTTAACACGACTTCCTAGGGATTTGTATGAACATTATGTAACCCTTTGGAACTGCTAAATCCTGAAGACGTTAACTCTTTTATCATCATAGGCAGGTTGTTATAATACTGGGTATTCATTTTGCTGACTCATAGTGACACTATACTAAATGATACAACTGCACCATACTGTTTTCAAGTCTAGTGTTTATCCTACAGAGCCACCCGGCTCCCTAACTTGACTAATACAAAGGAATTACTTTTTTAGTGTCATCAGAGATTAACAGATAAACTGAACTCCAAACCAATTCCAACCCTAAAGCTTAGCTATAAACAAAAAGACCTCCAAATTTATTTTTTCCTCTAATACTTGTTGCTCTGGTTTCCAGATTCCTACTTTAGTTTCCAACATCCATACTCTAGTAAAGCCCTAACTTTGGGGGAAAAACTTAAACATTGTTAATTAATTTCTTTTTCCGCATTCAATAATTGTTTCCATATGAATGAATGACTTCACCTCCAACTAAATGCTATCAATAGTAAAGAACTCTCTTATTTAACTAACAAAAAATCTTGTTTTGTTATTCTAGCAGTATTTATATTCAGTTAGCTACACACACATCCTCCAATACATCTTTTGAATACCTGAGACAATCTTGCAGCTCATGGTGATGGGCTGGAAAGACTTTCCAGGTGACTCAGGATTAGGAACCTGACTTTGTGGTACAATTTTGCAGCTTGATGCTATTGGCTGGAAAGCTGAATTGCCATGAGAACAAAAAGTAACTTTCTGGGATGCTGTTATTTTGGTGGGTGTTCGTTCCAATGAAGATGGCAAAGAATAAAATGTAGTATGTCGCTCAGCTTCAGTGTTAGTTGGAAATCCTGATTGAAATAAAACAGGCAAATGGCAAGTCCTAGATCACACTGAAGTAATAAAACCGTACCATTTTTATGAAAACATTCCGCTTCTGCTACAAAGTCAGCAAGTTCTATCCAGTTTAAGTTTTATTGTCACAGAAAAATTTTGAAATCCTTTATCATTTCAAAACACATTTAAGCCACTTAGCAGCAAAACAATGATAATCAATAGTATTTCATATCATACCTTTATACATTTTAGAGATGAAAGTTAAACATCATTACTGTAATTATATTTATTTAAAATTTTAGTTATTAGTTCATATTAGAAAACATATCCACTCTAAACCATATACAATACAAAAAGCACACAAATTCACTATGCTCTCCATTTCTACATGAATAGAAAATCTGTTTAAATTGGAAAAAGAAAAACTCAAAAGCATTATTCTAATGATATTCAAGCTTTTAAATTTCCATAAAAGTGATACAACTGAAATCTAAAGAGGAATAAAGTAGAGACTTCAAAAAGACTATCAATAATACATTAAAATATAGACTTAAATGGTGCTGAGAGTTAATGTGCCAGATTGCAAAGCCGTTTGAACTGCAAGGTTGGCAGTTCAAGCTCACCAGCTGCTCCTTGGAAACCCTATACAGGGTCACTATGGGTTAGAACCGACTCACCGGCACTTCACAACAATAACATAGTTAAAAGTAACATCATTTAGAATCAATTTTATATTTCACGTAGCTCATGGCAACACCCAAAGTTGCAGATACTACCTACTTGGCCTAGCCTTGATAGCCTGATAATCAGAACTCGATTAAAGGAAGATTAAAAAGAAAAGAACTAAACAATTGTTGATAAAGGAAATGCAGGTAAATTGATATAATTTGATGAACTTGACCTATACTCATGGAGGTAGTAAATCTAAATACCAACAGAGAGGGAAGAAGGAGTCTTCACATTAAGTATTAATGCTATCCCCTCTGTACACAAGGTAGATAGGGATGGACAACTTAGACACTGGCTACCTAAAATGAGGGGGTGATAAAAGCACGAAATGACTGGCTTACATGGTTTCAAGGGGGGTTTAGTTTAAATAGTTTAAGAGTGTATGGGGGAAGAAAGAGTCCCCACTGAATAGTTTTCATCTTGTCTAGATGAGTATGGTTAAGAGATGGGGATAAGACTCTTATGATTCAATAGTGAATAACTGTTATCATGACTAACTGAAACTGTCAAGATTGTGAAGGTAGAAGTTTTGTAACAAAAATAGGGGAATAGTTAATTGTACAGTCCAGGAACAAAGGACCCTAGGACCATCAAGGGAGGAGAGTGCAAGCAGAATGCGAGACCTTATCCAAAAATGCAGCAATACCAGAGATGGAGGCAGAGATGGGGAGAGGGAGAGAGACAGCAGCTGAGGACTCTAGATTCATGGGAAGAGAGGGACTAAGAGCTGGTGGCCAGGAGGCAGACTTGCAGAATGTACCCTTTGCAGGTGTAAATTATAATATATGCCTGAGTGGTTTTTGTTTTTTTTTAAAAAGGAGCTCAAGTGAATCGAAAGAAATACTGTAAACTGATGGTGGTACATGGAGGGGATTATCATCTTTGTAATGAAACAAGATGTATGATTTGTTGAATGTAAAACTGATTACCTGTCCTGTAAACTTTCACTCAATCCACAATAAAAACCTTAAAATGAAAAAAAGTTCATGGGGAAAAAACATTACCTTTTGATTCCATTTTCCATGAAGTTTTTGAAGTCCCTTCATATATATATATTCTTAAATACTTACTTATAGACCATGGAAAAATGCCATGGTCAAAAGGCATTTTTGTTGATAAAGACTCTTAGTATATATTTTCAAAAATATTCGATGCTGAATTTTAAATTTTCCTATTTACATAATCAGGGACTAAACCAGAAAGTCTTCTAATATATTGATTAAAATCACCAAAGAATAAAAATTCAATGCTTCTCAGAAACTTCTGAATTGTATAAAATATTGAAGAACTTTATGAAAAACATTTTTTCTGAGGCAAGCAGGATTTGTCTATTTTCATACTAGCAGTATATACAAGCAGCATGCCTGTTTATGGAAACTTTATTTTTCATATAGTCAAGCCTCTGAAAGCAATTCAGTACCATATCCTACAACTGAGAGAAAAATATTCCCAGAATGAGTTTATATAAAAAAAGAAATGCTGTTACCTTTCTCCACAGAGGTATCAGGTACTGGTTCATGTGACTGCTTTATTGGTGAGGAAGCTTTCACGGGGGCTGGAATGGTTAAAGGCAAAGATGGAGGAGCATCAGAGACGTCTGATCCAGAGGACTGAGGATAAATGTAGTCTTCTCCAAGAGAATGCCGATGAAGCTCAACATCCACTACCTAATCAGGCAGCAATCAGGCTCATGAGTCCATCATCAATGTCACAGAAAACCAAACCCTGTCCCAGATTGTGATGCCCTTCAAATCTTTTTCATGGCACTTATCTGTACCCTAAATTACTGTGCTACCTTCTCCCTATTCTCAATACTTAGCAAGACTATCACTTCTTGAGTGTAGGAGTCTATCCTGGTAATTACTGTATCCCCAGCAACTGGATCAGTATTCTAGCATACAGCAGGTACTCAATAAGTACATTTTGATATAACAAAGCACAATTCCCTAGTAGAGTAATATTTATGTCATGCATACAAAAAACAAAAAAGAGAGAAAGAGAGAGAAGGCGGAGTAGATAGGGACAGGCAACTTAGACATTGGCTACCTAAAATGAGGGGGCAATAAAGGCATGAACCAACTGGCTTACAAGTTTTCAAGAGGGAGTATAGTTTAAAAGTGTACAGCGGAAGACAGAATCCACACTGAATAGTTTTCGTCTTGTCTAGATGGGTTTGGTGAAAAGAGATGAGGATTCTTATGATTCAATAGTTAGTAACTATTATCATGACTAACTGCGACTGTCACAATTCTAAAGGTGGAAGTTTTGTAAAAACAAAACAAAAAACGGGGGAGTAGTTAATCTTACAGTCCAGAAACAAAGGACCCTATGACCATCAAGGGATAAGAGCACAAGTGGAATGCAGGACCTTATCCAGAGAACAGCAACACCAGAGATGGGGACATGGAGAGAGGGAGCAACTGAGGACTCTATAGACTCATGAAAAGAGAAAGACTGTGTGCTGGCGGCCAGGGGGCAGGTTTACAAAATATGCTCTCTAGAAGTTTAAATTACTATATATGCCTGAGTGTTTAAAAAAAAAAAAAGAGCTAAAATGAATAGAGAGAAATACTGTTAAATGATGGTACATGGAGGGGATTATAACCATTGTAATGAAACGAAATATATGATTTGTTGAATGTAACTGATGATTGCCCTGTAAACTTTCACTCAATTCACAATAAAAAAAACTATAAAAAGAAAGACAAGGTGGAGATCAATTCTTTTCTAGCACGCATTTATTTTTTCTAATTAAAAGTGAAGATCAATTTTCATTCTACTCATTCTACTTCCTTCACAATAATACTGAAGGTAAAAAACTTACCGTCTCTGCTCCAAGAGTCTGCAAGCCAGTGTAGGTTCTATCCAGCTAATTGAAAGGCAAAGAAGAGTGTTAAGATGCACTGTATTTACCTGTAAATCTTGGATATCAATCATCCTATCAAAAATTTCTTGCACCACAAAACTTTTTATCATAGGATATACTTTAATCATAACATAAAACTAACAATTTAACACTTCAATACAAACCTTCTTAATTTTCTAGGGAAAACAACTGAACAAAATAAATGAAAACAATCTCAAGCACATAGGTAATTATAATTTTTAAAGAAGTCCTGGTAGCACAGTGGTTAAAGTGCCTGGTTGGTAATCAAAAGGTCAGCAGTTCGAGCTCACCTGAAGAGCGATGGGAAAAAAATGCAGCAGTCTGCTCCTATAAAGATTACGGCCTCAGAAAACGATACAGGGTGTTCTATATGGTTTTTATGAGTTAGAATGGACTCAATGGCAATGAATTCAGTTGGGTTATTACATTAAAGGAATGATCACATAAACTACTGATCATTAATTTGTGAAATATTATGCAGCCATTACATGTCTATAAAGACTATGTAAAAATAATAGAATATAAAGTTAAGCTTGCAGTGTGATGATACAATGATATACTGAGGGTATACACTGAAGTACAACAATAAGGAAAGACTAGCTAATACCACTAATATTCAAATTTACACACCAACCACTAAAGCCAATGATGATAAAATTTAAGAATTCTACGACTCGACGGCACTTAACAACAAGAACAACAACCAAGTTCATCAGTCTGAAATAACATTACACGTGCAATCAAGATGTACTGATAGTTACTGGCGATTAGAATGCAAAGGTTGGAAACAAAGAGAAATTGACAGTATTTGGAAAATATGGCTTTCAAGATAGAAATGATACTGGAGATTGCATGAAAGAATTTTGCAAGACCGATGACTTATTCATTGCAAACACCTTTTTTAAAGCAACGTAAAAGATGACTATACATATGGGCCTCACCTAATGGAAAACACAGAAATCAAAATCACTACATCTGTGGAACGAGACAGTGGAAAAGCTCCGTATTATCAGCCAAAACAAGGCCAGGGGCAGACTGTGGAACAGATCATCAATTGCTCATACGCAGATTCAGGCTATAGCTGAAGAAAATAAAAACAAATCCACAAGAGCCAATATATGACCTTGAATATAACCCACCTGAATTTAGAGGTCATCTGAAGAACACATTTGATGCATTAAGACACCAAAGACCATAATAGTTGTGGGATGACATCAAGAACATCATACAGGAAGAAAGCAAAAGGTCACTGAGAAGACAAGAACAAAGGAAAAGATAAAAATAGATGTCAGAAGAGATGCTAAAGCAAATAGAAGAAGTGAGGCGGTACAAGAGCTGAACAGGAAATTTCAAAAGTCAGCTAAGAAGACAAAGCTAAATATTGTTACAAAATGTAACCTGGAGTTGGAAAATCAAAAGGGAAGAACATGCTCAGCATTTCTCAAGCTGAGGGGACTGAATTAAAAATTTAAGCCTCAACTTGTGGTATTGAAGGATTCTATGGGCAAAATATTGAATGATGCAGAAAGCATAAAAAGAAGATGGAGGAATTACACTGTACCAAAAATGGTTGATGTTCACACATTTCAAAAGGTAGCATATGATCAAGAGCCAATGATCCTGAAGGAAGAAATCCAAAGTGCACTGAAGTCACTGGCAAAGAACGAGGCACCGGGAATAGATGGAATACAAATTGAAATCCTTCAACGAACTGATGTAGCACTGGATGAACTCACTCAGCTCTGCCAAGAAATTTGGAAGACAACTATCTGACCAAGTGATTGGAAGACATCCATATTTGTGTCCATTCCAAAGAGAGGTGACACAATGGAATGCGGAAATCATCAGACAGTATCACTGATATCCCATGAGAGTAAAATTTTACTAACAGTAATACAAAAATGGTTAAACCCATACATTGATAGAAAACTTCCAGAGATTCAAGCCGAATTCAGAAGAGGACGTGGAATAGGGGTATCATTGCTAATGTCAGATGGATGTTAGCTGAGCAGAGAATCCCAAGATGTTTACCTGTGCTTTATTGGCTATGCAAAGGCTTTTGACTGTGTGGATCATTACAAACTATATACAACAATGCAAAGAATGAATATTCTGGAACACTTAATTGTGCTCATGAGGGACCTGTGCATAGACCAAGAGGCAGTTATTCAAACAGAACCAGGAACACCGAATGGTTTAAAATTAGGAAAGGTCTATGCCAGGGTTGGAGTCCTGGTGTAGCACTGTGGGTTAATAATGCACAGGACTGCAAAATCAGTTGACCCTCAAGGTCAACGGTTCAAGTTCACCAGTCACTCCTTAGAAACCCCATACGGGTCACTATGGGTTGGAACTGACTAGATGATACTTAACAACAAATGCCAGGGCTGTATTTTTCCATCCAATCTGAATGCTGAGCAAATAATCCAAAAAGCTGGATTTGTATGAAGAAAAACATGGTATTAGGATTGGAGGAAGACTCATTAACAACCTGCAATACACAGATGATACAACCTTGCTTTCTGAAAGCGAAGAGGACTTAAAATACTTTCTGATGAAGATCAAAGACCACAGTCTTTGGTACAGGTTGCATCTCAATGTAAAGAAAACAAAAATCCTCACTACTGGACCAATAAATAACATCCATATAATTGGAGAAAAGACTGAAGTTATCAAAGACTTCATTTTGCTTCTATCAATCATCAACACTCATGGAAGCAGCAGTCAAGAAACCAAACAACGTACTGCAGTAAGCAAATCTGTGGCACAAGACATCTTTAAAGTGTGGAAGAGCAAAGATGTCAGTTTTAGGACCAATGTGTGCCTGCCCCAAGCCATGGCATTTATAATAAGATCACAGAATAATTGATGCATTTGATTATGACGTTGGAGAAGAATATTAAAAGTACCATGGACTGCAAAAGAATAAGCATTATGTGTTGGAAGAAGTACAGCGGAGTGCTCCCTGAAAGTCATGATGGCCAGACTGTGTCTTTCATACTTCAGACATATTATTAGGAGGGACCAGTCCCTGGAGAATACCATGTTTGGTAAAGTGGAAGTTAGGAGAAAAAGAAGACCCCCAATGAGATACACTGGCACAGTGGCAGCCAACAATGGGCTCAGGTGGTTGTGAGGTTGGCCCAGGACCGGGCAGCGGGCAGTTTTGTTCTGTTGTGCATAGGAGCACTACATACCAACTTGATGGCACCTAACAACAATAACAACATTTGAAAAAGAGAGTGAAATTTTAGGCAATATAAACCAAAAACCCAAACTTAAGTTGGGATTAACTTCCAAGTCTTTTTGTTGTTGTTGTTGTTATATTGCCTAAGTAGTAGTTGATGGGCTCAAACCAGCGACCACTGGTTCCAGTCCAGTTCTTCACATAGATATTACACTAAAAAAAATCATACTTTGTTTCATCTAAGATTCCAAGAAGCCCTTCCAGGCAACAACAGTTATCCTGCTTCCTCCCTGTGATTCCTATTAGCATTCTACTTACCTTCCTATCCTTTCTCAACTTTGTTCTTAGGAAAAATGTTGCCCTTTTGAGTTCAAATTGTTCACCATTCTATGGTGAGCATACCTTTCTAGTGTTGTTGTCCCCCACTATAAATCTATCTACTGCTTGGCACAAAACTGGGTCACGAGGGCAAGTTTCTTTCTAGGCCTGAAGGGTGGTTCAGGGATACAGTCTCAGGTTCCACTGGTCTCTTTCTGATCAGTAAACCCAGTCTTTCTGTTTGTTTGTTTAAATAATTTTAAGTTTTGTTCCACATTTTCTCCCACTCTAGCTGGGACCCTCTAACGTGATCCCTTTCAGTGAGGTTGATCTCAGAATCATGGAGACTGACGTTAATATGTTCCATTGGTCCACTGGACTAATTCCAAGCCTCTTCAATTCTATCAACTCTAGTTTCTTCCACACCAGGAGAGACCAATAGCTGCGCGTTAGCCGCTCATGAGCTTTCAAAATCCCAGAGGATACTCACCCAAGCAAGATGTATTGTCTTTGTGGACTATTATGCTAACTGACTATGGTGTTCCTTGAAACCATGGTCTTGAGGCCCTAGGCCCATCAGTTCACTGCCTTAAGATCTTTGATAATATCTAGGAAGTTTTCATCATTTTGTTCATTGTATGTATGCTCCACGATATTCATAATTGTATTTGCAGGAAAGGTTAAGTACTCAAATTACCTCTTTTTAACCCCTATACGGAAGGAGTTCTGGTAGCGCAGTGGTTATGAATCAGGTTGTTAACCTCAGAGTCAGCAGTTTGAAACTACCAGCTGTTCCACAGGAGAAAGACAAGACTTTCTGCTCCCAAAAGATCTGGAGTCTCGGAAACACTGTGTAGGTCATTCTGAGTCGGAACCTACTCCACAGTACTTAACAACCACCACCACCACCACCACTATACAGAGTCCTGATATGGCGCTGTGGGTTAATGCACTGGACTGCAATGTCTGTTTGAATCGCAAGGCTGGCAGTTCAAGCTCACCAGTCACTCTTGGGAAACTTTACATAGGGTCGCTATGAGCCAAAACTGACTCAATGGCACTTAACAACAAC
This sequence comes from Chrysochloris asiatica, assembly GCF_000296735.1. Classification (NCBI taxonomy): domain Eukaryota; kingdom Metazoa; phylum Chordata; class Mammalia; order Afrosoricida; family Chrysochloridae; genus Chrysochloris; species Chrysochloris asiatica. Next base: position 4,951,866 of record NW_006408653.1, read on the forward strand.
ATCCTTTATATATGTGTGGGATATTGTGTATGTATTCTCAGTGCCTTTTAACCCTAAGGGGGGAGGGGGTGCTCATCTTCTGGCACTGTCTCTGACAATGTTATATGGCTATTCAGAGTTTTCAGTGGCTAAACATTCAGAAGTAGTCCTATTCTTCTTTCTTCCTACTCTGTCTTAGTCTGGAAACTCTGCGGAAACCTGTCAACCATGGGTGCCGGTATTTAAAATACCGGTGGCATAGCTTCCAGCATCACAGCAACATGCAGATCACCACAGTATGACAAACTGACAGACGAGTGGTAATCAGGGAATATGTTGTTGTTGTTATGTGCCATGGAGTCGGTTCCGACCCATAGCGAGCCTGTACAGGGTTTCTGAGGCTGTACATCTTTAAGGGAGCAGAAAGCCTCATCTCTCTCCTGTGGAGCAGCTGGTACTTTTGAACTGCTGACCTTGCGGTTCGCAGCCCGATTCATAACCACTACGCTACCAGAGCTCCTTAGTCAGGGAATATAGGTAAGCTCTGGTAGCGTAGTGGTTACGAATCGGGCTGCGAACCTTAAGGTCAGCGGTTCAAAACTACCAGCCGCTCCGCGGGAGAAAGATGAGGCTTTCTACTCCCGTAAAGATTTACACCCTCGGAAACCCTGTACAGGGTCGCTATGGGTCGGAACCGACTCGATGGCACTTAACAACAACAACAATTACTTTAAACCACGACTAATCTGTCAGCCTGTCATAATGTGGTGGCTTGCTTGCTTTTGCGATGCTGCAAACTATGCCACCAGTATTTTAAATGCCAATAAGGTCATCAGGGTAGACAGGTTTCAGCATATCTTCCAGATTAGCTTCCATGAGACAGGTTTCAGGATAGCTTCATACTTCCTAGTATGAAGCAGGAGAGGTGGACTGCTGAATATTTAGCCACTGAAAACCTTGTGAATAGCAGCAGAACACTGTCAGACATAGTAACAGATGATGAAAACATTATGAATATCAACAGAGCATTGTCAGCAGTGGACTCAATTGTAGTAACAATTGTGAGGATGATGTAGGACCTGGCTGTGTTTTGTTCTGTTGTGCATAAAGACACACTATGATCTGGAGGTGACTTCATAGTGTCCAACAACAAGTACTTTAAATCTATTGGCATCACAGATGATATTTAGCTGACTGAAAGAAATATAAACTGAGAACATGTTATTAATATAAACAAGAAATCTATAGTTACATACAAAAAAAGTTTAAGTTATTATCCCTAACTTTTCAATTTATATCTTACCATTTTTTAAAAAAGACTTAAGAAATCTTATCAATGCAAATACTATACCATAATATTTAAAGAAATAAAAACAATGATGAAGTTGGACAGTACAAAAAGTTAAGGATAAAGTGGACAAAATAAGCCCAGCAGATTTCAAGTCTCTCTGAATTCCTTAGCAGCCAACACAGAGGACAAACAGTGAGTCATGAGATTTAGTGCTCATAAACGAAAAACAACAAAGCATGGATTAATAGTGCTTCCATGGAAAGGATTTACAGTTTTAATGCTTAATTAAGCCTTAGCCAATAATTTGATTGTTAAAAGACCAGGACATACAACCACTGTACTCTATTTGTTTGGAGCAAAAAAGGAGGAAACCAGACACTCAGAAAAGACACTAGTCTACAGGACTATATTCAACCACCTGGGAACAGAAGTAGATGGTGCTTGACAACCCCATCAACATAATAGATGGGCCCTAAAAGAATGGGAGAAAAGTGTGGATCAGAAACTCAAAATCTTAAGAACAAAAAAAAAAACCCCAAAATACCAGACTAATTGAGACTGAAGGACTCCCTAAGACTACTACTCTGACACATTCTGAGGTCACCTTGTAACTAAGTAAACAAACAGACTCCAAAAACAAATAACGAGTATCACCCAAAAGTACTGTGCTCCCTTACAAAAAATCTCCTGTATGACACCAAAGGGTCAATAATTACTGTAAAACAACAATAAAGAATGTAACATGGCAGGGAAATGAGATGAATGCACACAGAACAGAAATCATGAGAATATTTACAGGTTTTGAAGAATGTTGCTAATGTCTCTGAACCACCTGTGTAGATCTTAAATGAGAACCTAACCTGCTGTGAAAAAAGAGTATTATTTAAGGGGAAAAAATGTTAAGAACAAATTTAGGTCACATCCATTTTCACATCCTCCAGTGTAAATCTCATTGTAATCTGCACTGGACTATGTCTCATTCTTGAAACCCATTTTAGGAGGGACACTTGTTATTAAAATGGCAAAAGAACTGGACACTTAGGCATATAAGTGTAAATGAATAGATTTTGCCTGGAAAAGAAACGATTTTAAGGAGAAGCGTGAAGGTCATCATAGAACATTTAGAGAGTTCTTATAAACCGAAGTCTTGTTTGTTTTTCTGTGTTACTCAAGAAACTAAAACTAGGGCAAATGGGATTAAGGCAAAAAAGTTAGTTTCAGGTAACTTTATAAAAGGAACCTTTTATATTTTTATTTACTAAATGAATAAATGGGAAGTACTGTGTTTCGTGGTGATGGATGAGCAGAGGTTAAATAGTATCTGTTAGAGATGCAGGATATGGGAATTCTGTACATTTCAGGAAATTTAAATATTTGTTGTTGTTGTTAGGTGCGATAGAGTCAGTACCAACTCATAGCAACCTTATGCACAGCAGAACAAAACACTGCCCGATCCTGGGCCAGTCTCACTACTGTTGCCACACTTGAGTCCATCGATGCTGCCACTTGGCCAGTCCATCTCATTGGGGGTCTTCCTCTTTTTCTCTGACCCTCCATCTTACCAAACATGATATCCTT